>NW_018128040.1:193417-222532 GCF_001952655.1 Monopterus albus
AACAGGACAACTGAAGTAAAAACATTTCTCCATAATGCCGACAGAATCTCCATAGTATATCATAAAATTTGTTCTTTTTAGTAAGTTAATAATGATAATAAGTAAAGTAACTTTATTCTTAACAGTGCAATAAATACACACACAGGGATCTTTTCACTCTCATCGCACAATTTTGTTCTTAGAGTAATACATATCTATTTGCCCATGTAGCCATTAATCCACAGTGTTTCTGAGATAATTAGCTGTTTTATTTAACAAATCCTTGTTTGTCACATTTTCTTCCTGTTTCTTGTCAGAGAGGAATTACTGTATGTTCTCCTTTCCCAGTTGTGCTCAGGTCCTTATGAACCTACAGTTTGCTGCAGAACAACCATTTTGAAATAAACTATTGTAATCTCTCCCTTAAGAGACATATGAACAAGAACATTCTCTTTCCCATTTTGGCACCATGTTTCAAATTCTAATTCCAGCAGAAATATGTTTCACTGTCCCTTCAGCTTGGTCATTAATGTTTGTGTAAAGCTGGATGTGTGCTCATTGTGGAGGGTGGCGCAAACCAATTTCCCGGAGCATGCCAGTCATTTTTTGAAACTCTGCATGCAAGCGCTCCTTACTAGACATTGGCTCTGTAGTATCATATGACCTCAGCGCTACATCTAAACCACATGCATTTTGTGTGCACTGGCATAATTAATAAATTGATTCGCTGCAGTAAATCATCTAACTAAGCTGTAGACATACAAGAATAAGCTACTTGAAGTTTATCTTGTCATCTTTGAGGCGCATCAATTTCACAAATTTAATGAAGTCCTTGTCTTAGTTCCACATCTAGTTTAGAAGACAAACAGGCCATCATCTTGGTTCCATAGCATACAGTAAATATCTCAAACGCAATAACTCTGCTTCTCCCTCATCATCCAGAATTTCATTCCTTCTATAGTGTTGAAGTGCAGTTGCAACTCTGCAAAACCATGTGCTGTGAGTATGAACACAATGATACATTGATGGTTGCATGTGAGGGGCCGTCAGTGACATTAACCAGAAGTTTCCACTCACATCCATATATGAAGCCAAAAGATTTCACATATTATACTGAAAACCACACACACAAGTGAAAAGCTCTCACTCAATCAAATGAAAAATAACAAGCATATATACACAACTGAAAATTTCTCTTACAAACCACTGAAATACTATTAGACACACTAGTAAAATGCACTTATAAACACAACTGAAAAATCTCCTCTCACACAGGTATGAAATCATTCAGATATTATAGTGAAAACCTCACACACACACAAATGAAACACCCATAAAGGCTAGTGAAAGCATTTACACGCACTTCTTGAAAATTCACACACACACAGAGAGAGCAGTCCAGCTCATCCACAGTTGCAGCCATCGGCTAATGTCCAATTGTTGTCACATTTGACAGGGTTCTGATGGTCTCTGCTGAGGCCAGTGTGTTATTAAATAATGCAGCTGTTTCATTGAGACTACATGCAGGTTGTTGAGCAGACACTGTGGCAAATGAAGGTCATTAGGTATGTATTTTGAAATGCACTCTTGTTTTTTTTTTCAACCAATTGAAACACCTTCTGGTTCAATTGAAATCTTCTTGGCTTCTGGTGTGTGTGATAGCTTTTCACTAGTCTTTACGGGAGCATTTCAGTTGTGTGTGTGGTTTTCACTATAGTATTTAAAAACCTTTGCTTCATATGTGGATGTGAGAGGAAAATTTTGGTTAATATGACTGATGGCCTCTCACAGTTGTGCGCTGTGCGCACAGTTTCACAGGGGGCCATAAGGCTCAGTTCCCCCTGTTAACGCAACACACAAATTGTTAATTCCAAGAGAAACACAAGTCAACCACCTTTCCTAGCACACCGACAGTAGAAAAACTGAGCACATGGTGCTTGGAATGCTAAAGCTTGAGGTGTGAAGACGTGGACATTTAAACAATCACTAGTGACTGCTCTGCACGCATGCACCCCCTCGCAATCCTGGTACTTAATTTTAGTAGTACATCCTGAGGGGCACAGAAATGTACCTCCCAGAATGCACCTCCAAACTTAAACTTTAGTATTAGAAAAAGAAAAAGAAAACAAACTGTAATATGCTGAAGATAGGAGCAGTGACAAAAACAAAACAAGACAAAAAAAGAATACAGTACCCTCAGTACAAAGAGTTCAAAACTATGAACTGGTAATAATATTAAGATTAACATATTTTTAAAAAATCATTGCAACATTGCAGCATTTTCTTTGTCAGACAAGTCAGCAGTTGTCGACCCAGTGTTTCCTATGAAACTTTTTGTATTATGTCAGTAGGAGGAGGGTAATTATTGATGGTTTCTTTCCCTGTAGACTGATAAGGTGACCAAGTTGACATTGTACTGCTGTGCTCTGCATATCTAGGGTTGGAAACATTGATCTCTGGGATTAATGCTGGCCTCAGAGGAAATGTCTGCAGTCAAATCGTGTTTCTGTAATTATACATTTAAACAGGACTGCTATATTGAAAGGTGCTGATTCTCACACTTTAATGTTGTGCAACCACTCAGGTAGGAAAGGTCCCCCCCCACCGTCACTATAACATTACATTGCAAGACAAAAATGACTGATTCCTTCTTCACAAACACACTGGTTTTTAGATTGAAAAAATCTTTTTGTATGCAACCAGGTCAAATTTACAACCCCAGGTGAAAACTCAGCAGTAAGTTGTCAGTCTAGAAGCACCACCCAGTCACCGCTTTATAGTCAAAATGGTTGCTGATATATTAATGCATTTACTTTGAAATTCATCTGACCTTAATTTAGGCTGATTTACTTGAATCAGTACATAAATGTGCCATAGACAAGCCCCTTAAGTATTTAAGGCACATAATTGCTTGGCCTTTGGCTTGGCTTTCCACAAGCTACATATTATCATATTGGGTTTGTTCAAAATAAATGCAGAGATTAGTCCAGGATACTTTCTAATTAGTGTAGAGCAGGTGCTCTTATCCTTCCTATATGGGGACAATAAAGCTGTAGGTGATCTGTGGCCATGGATCCTCACATGAGGTTTGTCTATTGAAAAAAGAAAATAATTTTGATGATTTTGCCTTTGCCTCTTTAGCAAAAAGCAAAAACACTGTATTTGCCTCAGTTTACAAGTAAACTTATCCTCACCAGGTTATCCACACTTGTATTTATGAATTATAATAAACTATGAACAAATTAAGCAGATGTCTTTTGTGTTCTTCAGTATGTTTGGTAATTCACTGAGTGTGAATGTAACACACATTGAGGACTGAAAATGAAATTACAGTACCTACAATTCACCAGGGGTGTCTACAGTGAAGTGAGTATTCTTTCAAACTCAGAGAATACTGTATCTGCCTGGGTTTCAGTACATTTTAAATGATATTCTTTTTACTGAAACACTGACAATGATGGGGTTAATAAAGTGGCAACATACTAAACATGTATTCTGTAGTAATATATAGTTTATTTTAAAAGATACATAGTATCTTCTATTCCTCTGCAATTTTTCCTGATTTCAGGAAATGTCTCATTAAGGCATGGTGTATCAGTCTGTATTTGTTAATAATAAATAGTAGACAAAATTTCAGGAGTTTCAACTTAAACCCTCCAGGTATTTCCCAGTTCCTTGTCACATCCTTCACAAAGCAACAGTGCAACTGAATGTTTTCACTAATAGGCTTATGAAAGAAAACAAACAAACAAAACAAAACACAAAAATCACACACGACAAAACAAGACTATGAGTCTGAATTTGTGTATCATTTGTTCATGAACGAATATTAGTAACAATTCAGTCAAAACCACATTTCAACCTTCTGGTGGTGCTGGAGAAAAAGTCAGTAGGTTACCAACATCATTAACATTCTCTCTGGGGACCATGAATGTCTGTATGACACTGCATGTTGTTGAGATATTCCAATCTGGACCAAAGTAGCAGACCACACACACCTCAAAAAAGTCAACAAAAGAAACATATGTGACAACGTAACATTAAAGCAGTAACAACAAAAATAAACTGCAGATTTGAAGAGAAACAAGCATCTGCATGTACATATCCACGTTGGTGACAACGCACACCTATTAAATGAAACCCATTACAGGTGAATCCAACAGTTCAAAAAGGGGCAGGCAGGTCAGAGTCCCGTGGGAGAAACAGGTTACAAACAGAACAGGAATACAGATTGTGTTAGAAAAGCAGTCCAGGTGACTACCTAATGGAGCTGTGTGACAGAATGCCCAGAAGGTGCAAAGCTGTTATCAGAGCAAAAGGTAGCTACTCTGAAGAATCTACAATTTATAACATACTTTGCTTTGTTTACACATTGAAATGACAATAAAACACAAAATAAGAAGGTAAATAAATTCAGAAAGTTAAAGAAACTTGTTGATAGCACATTTGAAAGTTGTACAAACAGATAAAAAAGAAGGGATAGTTTTACAATTGCACCATCTAGTCCTCAATGGAAACAGTGAATTTACAATTCCTAAATGAAAAACACTGTGAAAATATCCTTGAAAAAATAAGTTTGTCCCCGCGACCCCGTTCAGGGATTAAGAAAATGAATGAATGAATGAAATAATTTTGTATAATACACTGGCTTGTACATAGGCCAGTCCATATTTTGCATTTGCACAATGATGGCCACACATTAATAATACTATAAAATGTAGTCTAAGTGAGCATACAGGCTCAGGTTAAGCAAAGTGAATTTTTACTCCTTTCTGCCTTCAGAAGTGTGTCATCTGAAATTCTTAACTTGGCACTGATGTGAGCTCCAGTTTTACTGTGTCACAGGTGTCACAGTAAAGCAGAGAATAGCAGGAAACAAGATGAAGCCATCTTCTTTAGGTTGTGCTGTAGTTCATTCTTTGTGTCATGGTCGTCTGGTCTCATGAAACTCTTCTTGTATTGCCTTCTTACAGACACAGGTGCTGTGAAGTAATTGTTAATATACAAAGAATACTGAGGCCTAGTATCAAAATAATATAAAATATGTTATACACACAGTGTACCTGTAGTATAAGCACTACTGCTCTGGCATATCTGGTAAATCTCTGGTTATAATTTCACTATATTTGTGTGGCTCTGTGTGTTGCACACAGTCGTACGGAATCCATCTGCAGTGTTTGGTCGTTATGTTGTTAAATTTCTGGTTGGATTAGCAGAGCATCCACACAGCTGGGTTTTAGGTAGGCTAGAGCCCAACAAATGATCGGAAGCTGGAAGGCAGTGAAGTGACTCATATCACATTCAGCTGAAAGGCCCTTTCCTGTCAAGCTTGATTTACCATCATCTGTCATCCTGTTGTAGAGATAGATAATGTCATTTATTCCACCAAATATTCATGTATTAGACCAGGTGACAGAAAATAGTAATCAAGGCTTAGTAAGGGACAACACAGCAGTGCTTGTCCTGAAGTATTGCTCACATCCGAAGCAGTACGACTAGAATATTGGTCTGGCATTTTAGACTAATGTTATTAACAACTGAGTGAGATAAACTAAATTGATTTTGTCCCAACATTTTTCTTGACTGTGTTTTGTTTATGTTTGCCTTTGGACCTGCACCATTAATTCATTGTCCCTGTTATTATAGTACAATATCACTGCCATGTGTGAGGCATATGCTTCCATCAAACTCTCATTAACCTTGTGTCTGATTATGTCCTGCATTGTGAGGTTACTTTCTGAGATCCCTCTCACACAACAGAGTGGTCATTTACGGCTCCATGATGATTAACAGTCCAAACAAACAGTTTCCCTCCTAGCTGGGCTCGAACAACTGTGACCTCAATGCAGTTGTCAGGTGATGGAAAAAACTAGTTCTGTGGCCATGACCATGACAAAGTGTGGGAATGAAATATTATGTTGTTTCCATAACTTAATAACGAGAGTGAACAATATAGTATAATGTGTGGCCACAGCTGCTAACATGTGGAAAGGCGATCATTCATGGTTCAGATGTGATGGTATGCTTGTTGTTTTGAAGTGATATGAAGTGAAGAATGGTTTATATGTTTATACAAATGCAGAACTTTAGCCCTGTTTATTCTAAAACTTATTGTATTTGTCATTGAAAGGAATTTCTAAGGGAAGGATACTGATGAGAGAGATGCTGCTGAACTGGTCGTTGACAATGGCTGATCTGACAGCAAATCCATGTGTAATAATCGCACATAGGTCCACAAAATAACATATGAAAGCAGCCATGACACATGCTAAATAAACAATACCCTGCACAAGCATTACTGACAGCAGGTAAAGCCTGTCAGTCTGTGCACTGAGGCGAATTGCACAATGGATTGGAAATGCTATGATCTCCCTTAGGGGTGTTTGATATTGTATTACATGCTTCCTCAGGCCAGAAATGTGAAAATATATTTTAGTTTGTGACTTAAGTTCCTTCAAATGTGTAAATGACTCTTACCTTCTTTGAGTGTTAATTAAGGGAGGGACATGTGGCCACAACATAATATCTCATGTCCTGGCCTTAGCAGGTTGTGGCAAGGAATATTGTTTTCTACTGAATATCACCAAATTGGTTCTGTACAAATCATTGGGAATTACTGAGCCCAACCAGGACAACCAGTCCAGGACATACACGCTGTAAAATGGCAGTTTGCTGTTGTTTGCTGCTGCATTTTGTTGTATTTTATTTTTTTAATTAATGTGTAAATTAGTGAACTTTAGAGATGCTGGTAGGATAATGTTGTTGACAAAGCCAAGCTAACTATTTCCCAGTCTGCTATTGTCAGTTGACTTAGTTACATTGTGGATGCTGCTTTATATTTAGAATAGCAACAAAGCAAATAAACACTATTTCCCAAAATGTCAGACTTTTCCTTTATACCTTTAAGGATTTCTTACTTCTGACTTTACCTGCAACACACATGACTGCTAAAGCAGGAGAGTGCTTATCATTTGGAGCATTTCCATTTGAGTAGTCCTTTTGGAAACTGTACTGCTTCTACTCTGACCCCTTTCCCAAATGTGACACTGGTGAACTTCCACTGCTTAGCACTACTTGTCAGAAATGATCAAAAATCTGTAGGCCCTGCCCTGAATGAGCTGGCACTTGTTCATCTCTGTCCATTCTTGATTCACAAAGCCATGGCCATATTTTACACTGAAACTAAATCTTCAGCATGAATTGGCTTGGTTTATTGCACACCTCACAGCAGTTTTATGGGCAGGATGTGTAGTAAAGCATGTAGTAAAGTACCATTTCTTATCGGCTCATTATCAAAATAATTTCTAAACAATAAAATGCAAAAAATGAAATGCTACACATTTTTAACAATTACATTTACAACGCCTCAAAAAGTAGCTTATAGACTAAAGGACATTTTAAACTGACAGTTTTGTGCCCATTGCCCATTTGCATTATACACAATTTTCATAAAATGCACTTCTGTTTTCCACTCAGTGGCATTTTCTCCCCTCTCTTGATTCACAGATGGCCTATGAAGAGGTCCATTAACACTGGCCAGAGAGAGAAGCTCAGATGAGTTTTAAATGCTGTAAGATGGGGAGCCATCTATTTTCATTGTTGGATGAAGTGAGGAAGGTCAACAAATACATGGCCAGTGGCGGGTCTAGCTCCCTTTTCCTCAGACAGAAAATAAATGCTCTGTTTATGCAAAATCTGAATTGATGAAATTTAGCCATTTATGCCACACCATTTAAAATTTAAATTATTGTGGGTAAACGGGCTGAGGAGTCCTCCAAAATGGTGGCCAAACTGTTTGCATTCATTAAACTGTAGGTCTGGCATGCCAGCATGTAAATAATATTTGTTTTAATTTCATTCTAGTTCTGAGATATCACACAGCAATCAATATTTAATGTTGTCAGTGGATATTTATAATTGAGCCATGAGAGAGTAATTGGTTAGTGGCACAAATGGCCCAGATTCTCTTGGTGTGTGAGAAAGGAAGATACACTTTTGTGCCATCTATTTCACTGAAGACAAAGCAGTTTTGATAAAGGTCATAGAAACATAAACAATTTCAACAAGTTGTGTATTTGCTTAAGCAGAAAGTCATACAGAAGAATGTGATACAAACTTGCTGTAAAATTGAAGTTAAAGCACCATGTCTGTTGCCAGGCCGAATAGCGCATCAAGAGATTTTTTTGAGAAACACAAACAATAAAACACAAATCAAATAAGATCTCCATTTGTATTTCCATACCTTTGTAAGATTTGTAATGTAGCTGCTTTTAAAAGCATCAAAAGCTATATTTTTCAATGCCCAACAAACACAGAGCTTTACTATTTTTCTTATACCTTGGCAACAGCATGGCTAAATCTTCCTGATGAAATGGATTTTAATACTGGGTGAGGTTTAGAGGATGTGCTGACTTAACAGTTTTGCACTAGGTGAAACTGCCCTCAAAGCCCAAGGTTAAGCAAGGTGAAAGGAGATGAAGGGAATATTGCTGTAATGTTTATCTCCTAAGATTTGGAGCTAAGGGGGCAGGATGACATTAGCTACTGATCTCTGGAGAAAGCAAGAATTTAACATGCTTCTGTATTAGACCTAATCAATTAGCATCACAGCCCAGGTGCTGGTATTGTAGGGGTGTTCCTTTTATACATGAATTAAACCATACAGGATATAATAAATCATTAAATAATCCTCAAGACACTGGGAAAAGGTAAATGCACATGTTGTTGTTGCTATGCGGTGGCAGACATGAACATAAACATTAATTTCAGCTCTGAGAAGTGAAAATTCTTCAGCACCAAACAGAAAGTTTGACTCCCCTGATGTAGCGCTCAACTGTAACCTTTAAGCTAGTGTGTAGTACATGCAGTTTTAAAAACTCATTCTTCAGTTCTATTACTCATTTCTCACTTTATCAAGCTGCCATTGCTCTACATCTGAACTTTTGCTTGGATGGGTTAAACAAAACAAATTTTCATCTTGCAAAACTTTCAAGAGAAAACAAACTTTTTCCTCATTATCAACCCTTATTATATACTGACATATACTATTTGCAGACAGTCCTGTCTTTCTGACCCATAAACTGAGTTCTGCCAGCAATGCTAAACAGGGTCATACAAAAGGGGAACATGACAGCAACAGTTACTGACCTAGTAGGTTATCAGTTGTCTGATCAGCTGAAGAGATTTTCATTTTGGTTTGCTGTAATTTACTATGTATTCCCCACAGGTGCTTGACGTTTTTAGACTCCTTTTATCTAATGCACTACTCAGCGCATTAGCGCATCAGCGCATTAGCGCATCAGGGTTGCGTCAGGAAGGGCATCTGGCATAAAACACATGCCAAATGTCAACATGCGAGTCGTCAGTGTGACAGTTCGCTGTGGCGACCCCTAAACAGGAAAAGCCGAACGTGACTTTCACTACTCAGTGGCACTACAATAAACCTAGATACCAGGACAATCACTTTGCACCAATCAACAGCCTACAAGGCATTCTACAGTCAGTTCTGGACTTTTTTTTTAATTCAAATTTCACCAAAATACTTAGTTGGTTTTTCTAGAGTGATAAAGTTTTGCCTTGTAAAGAAACAGACATCCATTATCTATACCGCTTATTTCTGAATAGGGTCACTGGGGGGCTGGAGCCAATCCCAGCTGACACTGGGCGAGAGGCGGGGTTCACCCTGGACAGGTCACCAGTCTATCACAGGGCTGACATGTAGACAAACAACCACACACCCACTAGAATCGCCAGTCATCCAAAGCTGCATGTCTTTGGACTGTGGGAGGAAGTCGGAGTACCCCGAGAGAACCTACGCAGGCAATGGGAGAACCTGGAACCTTTTTGCTGTGAGGTGACAGTGCTAACCACCATGCCACTGTGATACCCCAGAAGCAGAATGTCAAGCAAAAAAACAAACAAACAGCATTTCTTGCTTGTATGGTTATATGTCTTATACTGGACTATGACAATTTGATAAAAGCATGTTCCACAATTATACTGTAACTTAGGAATAATAATGCCCTTGCTATGAGGACACAAGACAGCCACAAATTACTTTGGTGATAGTGTATCCCTAATTATTTTATTGTTAAACTTTGCTTGACCTTTGTTATAAATTTCATCATGTATTATATAAGCATAATAAGGATATGTGGTGTAATGAAGCATTAGATTTTTAGTATCTATCATCTACAAACTATGAGCTGTCATCGTATTGCCAATTAACTCAAATATTTTCCAGCACAACTACACTTTACTATAACAACCCAGGAAGGGGATTTGCCACAGCTGTACAATTTACTCAAATGGACATCACCACTAATGTACGACTTAATCACATCAAGAAAATCTGCAGCTTTACTTAGGGGTTAAATTTGGGTTAATAACAAATTAGACAAGAAATAAGGTTGTGAACCTCACAGTTTGAAACAGTATTTTGAAGTTATATAAGTAATTGAAGGAATTGTTCATTGGCATTCATTAAAATCTGTTCTGTGTTTGCCTGTACACATTTAGCATGCATATCAGAGGACTGTGAAGGACGCCTTTGTTGGTCTGTATGCTTCGCTGTGTGCATAAAAAAAAAGTTCAATTTCATACAGTCTTTGGTCTGTAATGGCCTTTGCTGGTTTAACCACTCAACTTATTAATCTGATTAAATTATCCTATCACAATGAGATTGTCCCTCGACCAACAGTTACGGGTTATAGTTTGGCGATATCAAATGACTGTAGTAATTATCATACAATTAAAGAAGTTATCTGATGTACTGTAGTATACTGAGCCAGAACACCAGCATTAGGAGCAGGTTCGGGTGGATGGGTAGCTATTTAATACACAAGACTTTCCCCTAGATGAGTGGGGTTTAATTCCAGCGTGTGGTTTGCGTTTTTCAAGTTGCTTTTGTTCCTAAAATAAACTAAGTTTGTATGGATAAACGTAATGAAACAGTGACCGTTTCATTACCGTAACAGCATGTTCATGACCATTTCCATGACAACAGAGCTCTGCTATGGTTACTGTCATGTTTGCGAGTGTCTCCATGATAACAAAAAGTCTTTAAAGTTTGCCGGCCCGACACATGTTGTTGTTAATGTTACTGGAGTTCTTGCAATTCGGCATACCAAAATAGGAGTGCTATTTCAGGAGATACTTATATGGCTCGTATGAGAGGTAACATGGGTCCTATAGGTTGGAGGACTTATCACAATAAGCCTTCTCTATCCAATGGCTCCGTATGTATTATGAGCATGTAAATTGTATCCACTCTCTCAGACACTTAAAAGGAAAACTTAGCTGACAAAGGTGAGGTCTAAGACTTTGCTAGCTAAATAATTCCTGACATGTCCCAGTCAGATCAATGCCAATGATTTAATTTGTCTCAAAGGACCAGCTGGTGTGCTTACAGACCTCCTTCTGCTGTTAGATTCTGGCAGTGTTGGAGCCACACTCCAGATGTGCAGCTAGACTTCTATGACAAGCTACATGTGTGTAACTGCAACGTTAACCAGTTAAGAGAAGCTGTCACCAGTCAGAGAATTTCCTCATAAATATTATGGCATTGTGGTTGCCCATTTTCTTGTGGTTTCATCAATGATACACTCCACCACATATTCATTAAAGTGTGCAACTGACAAGAAAAATCAATAACCTGTGTTATTAGAGATGTTTCTGTCATAACTTCTTAGTTTCTTTTCAGAAGATGAGCATGGTGAGCCGAAGCCAAACTGCCTCACAACACTTCTGTCTGTCTTCCAGTGCCATATCATGGCCTTGTCCAAAGTCTAGCTGACATCACCCATTGTCAGAACTCAGTGGGGACCGGTGTAATCTGTTGCACTTGTGACTATACTCAACTGTGATATTGTATTGTAAAATAGTATGTTATCAAGTGCTGCACTAAACAGGCTGGGGACAAAGCAAGTAGGAGCTACTACAGGGGAGCACCAGCAGGTCTGTCAGAGTGGGTGTAGTTACTCTTTAGACTAATTTCTCTCTTTGTCATCTTTTTACTCCAGAGACAGAGATGAACAGCAGGAAAACTGTCCCATACAGAGCTCATATTTCACTGGGCACATAGGTTCTAGTGTTGAAAGTAGAAAGTTCCCACTGAGGATTGATCCTCAGGGCATTGTCTATACTCTCTTGCCTCCTTGTAGAGAAATGAAAGGCAGATTTGCCACACCTCTGGGGGCCTGGAATCCACTGATGACAGAAAGTCCTGAGTGTAGCAGTCTCCTGTAGAGATGCTAGCCCAAAGCCTTTGACATCAGTAAATGAAGGCACGGAGCCATCCCATTGGAGACATACTGTAGGTTAAAATGCACAATGTCCTCAACAAACCAGTGTAGCTGGGTGCAGCCACTAGAACACAGAATGGAATATGTGTGTGCACAAGAATAAAGTACAGACTGTATGTAAAAATGGACTACATGACAGTGCCCCAGAAGTGAAGCCACCACAAATTGCTCACCCCTGGTGACTGGTTGCAGTATAGGTCATAAACCTTGCCCCCTCCACGTTAGCAGAGGGGATGTGAGCTAAACTAAAAACTGAAAGTAAAAATGAATGTTTTTGTAGGTATTTACATGCTAATTTGTGTACAAGTTTGTTTTTAATAAGTTATTTGATGATTTAAGGGGATGCATTTTTTTAAAAGCACTGATTTGTGGACTGGTAGCACAGGTCCACCACTGATTGATACAGAATCTAGTTTTAAAATGGGTAACAAAAGCAAGATGGCAGCCAACCTATTCACAATATTTTTGCTTCATGTGAGAAAGTGGGTGAGAACACTTCACTTTTCCTTAGGTTAAGTCATGTATGTTTCTTAATGCCTTAACCTTTGTGTTAAATGTTTGATTGTATTTATTGGTTATTCACTTTCTCATTTTGTATGCGCTCTGATGTCATCAAGGATGTCATAGGGTTGATTGATACCAGGAGCTACTTAATCAGCTGAGGTGGAGCAGCTGGGATTGTGGCAGTCTAAGTGTAGCGGTGTGCACGTGCCTGTAAGTTGCATTGAGTTGAGTTATTTTGAGTTGAGTTTTCTTCAGTTATGTGAAGTTAAACCATTTAGTTTGTTTAGTGATTTTGTTTGGCATGTGTACTTTGCTCGCACTTGTTTAAAATAAATGACTGATTTGAGAAAACCTGATGTCTTTTTCGAGTCTGTCTCCTACATTCCTGGCCGCTCAGAGTCAACTACCACACTTCAGTTTTGCATTGTGTCAGGAAGTGGTGATTCATTGTCCTTCTTTATATACAGTCTATGGTACAGACAATGGTAGGAAAGAGGCAAGTGACAGCTATATGTGAGCTGGACAGTCTGGTGGATCAGTCTAGTTAGTAGGATTATATGGGTCTGCTGGGAGCAGAGATATAGATTGTGGAGCCTGACAACAGCATGGATAAAGAACCCATGGTAGTGCTCCTTCACACAGCATTAGAGGTGCAGAATTTCTCTAAAATTGCTGCTCAGAGCACTCAGGGTGTCATGGAGGGGATAGGAGGTGTTGTCCATAATGACCATCATCCTTCTTTCTCCCTACCCCAGGACAGAGCTGGTTTTCCTTATGAAATTGTCCAGTCTCTTCCTATCTGCTGCTTCAGTGCCAATGCCCCAGGACACCACTGCATACAAGATGGCTCATGCCACCACAAAATCATAAAACAGATTGAGG
Organism: Monopterus albus; assembly: GCF_001952655.1. Classification (NCBI taxonomy): domain Eukaryota; kingdom Metazoa; phylum Chordata; class Actinopteri; order Synbranchiformes; family Synbranchidae; genus Monopterus; species Monopterus albus. Next base: position 207,085 of record NW_018128040.1, read on the forward strand.
AGTGTCCCACACACTCCAAAGGATCTAAGACCTTTAGCTCCATTTTGTCCCTAAGCAGTGATAGCTGTATTCTATAGAAAGCACTGGATAAATCAAAGACACATCATGCTTCTTATTTCCTCAAGGTGTGAGAGAGATCTGTGGAGGATGTAGATCACAGTGAGCAGCATCATCCACCCCAGTGTATGGCTTGTAGACGAACTGCACCTGATCCATAGTAGAGCTCAGAAGACAAGCTTGTCCAGAGTTTTCATCAGATGGGGTGTTAAAGACACCTGTCTGTAGTCATTTCACTCCCTTGGATGTGCAGTCTTTATAACTGACACAATGCAGGATGTCTTCAACAGAACCAGGTGCTCTTGCTCTCTTCAAATCCAGGCTCTGGCTGAAGATGGAGACCACCTCACAAAGCTGGTCTACACAGGCCTTGAACACCCTGTAGGTGATGGCATCTAGGTTTCCTAAAGTACAATCCCCATAAATATGAAATGCAGAAATGCTTATACATCTCTTTTTTCCACACCTGATTTCAGCTTCGCATCCCTGCCTCCATCTCCTTAGCTCCTGGGGAATTTGAGGTCTCTGTTCTGGAAGGACCCTGTGCTCCACACTACCAAACAGCTGCTCTTGTAGACAGTAGAGCAATGGCAGCACTTGATGCACTCGCAAAAAGTCTCCGAAAAGCACAACAAGTTTGTTAAAGCAGGCCAATGAAAAATAACTATGATTACATAATTTAGGAGGGAAATAAAGATAGAAAAGTAAGAGTGACAATTCAAAATGGATTAAGAATTTCAACAAGCATTAGTTAGGATATTTGTTCATTTCCTTCAGTTTGAAGGTGGATACTGTCTAGCACTGTTCAAAAAGAAATGTACTTATATTTCTACCAGTGTTTTTTTGTGATTTTGATGAGAACTGAGTTTACACTAGTGCACACTGGCTCCGGGAAATAGCTGTGTGCTACCAATGACAAGTCAGACACTGACAAAAGTGCCTACTTGCCTTTTATATGTTACCAAATTAACAGTCAGCTACTTAGGATTACAACTTAAATGGTCTTACAAATGCATGTGAGTATTGCAGATGACAACACATCTATAAAAGCAAAGGGATAGGTGAAGAGATATGTGACACAGAAGTCCACATTTGTCTAACTGAAACACAGAGAAAGGGGACAACACAGAAGAGAGGAGGACCAGAGACAAAAACATTTTTCACAACCAGCTGCTCAGGTACGGCATATTAGACAGTGTGGAGAAGAGGACTTGGCGACCCGTGTCCTCCACCTTTCAAATCTCATCTCCCTCAATGAAATCAAGTGTCAAAGTTTGCAGAGGATGTAGTGAAAACAAGCCAAACTCGATCATGGTTGGAGCTGTCACAGCTGCTGAGAGGGCCGATAAGATAACGTAATAAAAAAGAAAGAGATGTTTTCAGCTTGGCGCTGCTGCTGTGGTCAGCAGGGTATAAAGACTTTACAATAACGCGCATAAGATTGTAAACAGGTAAACTTGCTGAATATTTTAAAGTACTGCAGCAAATTTGTGTGGCGTCTTGAATAATTTTGGAAACATCAATGTAGACATTATAGAATGTTTTACAAAGTACACATAGACAGTGGTTTGTCTAATGCCAGTGTTCCAACATGATGGCAATGGAAAATTGTGAAGTCATTGAAAGACTGATTTAACAACAAAGGAAAGCAACTGCTGTTCGATATGTAGTGATCTGGTGAATTATTACACAAAAGCATATTTAGTAATTAAATTTAAACATGTCTGATGTCCAAAATAAATACTTAAAATATCTGCAGAGTGCATTTGAGGATTTTGTTCCTCTTTTAATTATTCCACTAATCTACAAACTGTATGATTGCAACTGACACTGGGAACTGTACAGAGGACATTTCTTTTCCTACAGATTCACATACATTTCACATCTTTTATGACTGAATTCCTGTTTCTCTGCTCTGTGACACAGGACATAAATCATTAATTTGAAAATGTGTGTGCATTTGTAGAACACTGATCCGTTCAGTCTGAAAACATAGCAACATATTGTTCAAGTTTGGTCTGAATTCAGATCCAAAACCACAGGCCAAGCCTTGCACTGGTCTTACTCTTAACCTCTGCAACTTCTTGTCTGCTATCGTTTGCTGAAAAAATGAACCCTCATGAGATTCAACCTCTTGTGGATTTGCCTGAAATGATGGATAGCACTGAAATCTGTCATCAACTGTCATTTTCCTTTTTGAAGACATCCTCCTCTGTCTCTCCTGTGACACAGGAGGCTAGTGACATGTGACACAACTAATATATTTCACCTGTCACGTAAGAGTGTTAAAGGCAAAGGACAGGGGATGATATTTAACTAATTACTGTTTCCCCCGCAGATCTTTGATGTCTTATATAATAGATCCACTGTGAAACTGGCAGTTGCTTGTGTTATATGTCTGAAATTATTAATTTTTAAGAAAATTCTCATACCCACTTATCGTAGTTACAGATCACTAATATGTGTTGGCTAGCCTGCAGTACACCAAATGTCCTCTGATTTTCCTTATACCACTGTAGCAATTAAGTGGTTAAAAGTATAACAGGTTCTTTATTTATTATTCACTTTAAAAATATAAGTCTCTAATATCTTCTTGTATGTAGTAAATAGTAACAAATAGTAAAACAGACAGAGATAATATTTGTTATATTAGCAGATTTTCCATCAGCTTCTTTTCAGTTCTACATATGTATTACAGATGATCCTTTTCAAAGGATGCCACATCAACATAATTCATGAGAGCTTTTGTGGGGCAGACTTTTTCTTGTTTCCTCTTAAACTGCCCTCCTTCTACAGTGTTTTAAGATAATGAGATATGCCATTAATTATGAGCTAAGGTCAATTGTTGAACTGTTATGTTAGCAACTAGTTTGATTTTAGCAGTGAGAGAGGGTAACGGATAGCAAAGAGGAGGCAGAGAATGACACCACAAGGCCATAACAACCTGTGTCTTCTTCATTAATCAATGCCTTCCACACGATTTGCTGTCTGTGAATTGAGACTCACTTGTCTCAAGGGTCACTTGCCAATTTTCAGCTGCAGTCAGCCTGCTTCGTGCTGAGCTCTGTGTTTATGGCCAGTGTTCCTTCTGAGTGATTCCATCTTTATGACCATGGCTGCTGCATTCCTCTCTCTATGCAAAGCTGACATCATTCTCACTGAAGGTCCTCCAACACAATGATACTGGAGAATTATATTATTTGCCACTGCTAAAGATGGCTGGATAGGATGATTGTGTGCGCCTTTTATGGTTTTCCTGATTTTGTGGGAAGCACTTTCCTATACAATATGCTTAAGAAATTTGTTGTAAACAGTTTATAGAACAAAACAAAAAGACATGCAGGAAGTCAACTGGGCAGTGTTGCAAATAAAAATTGTAGCAGTGTCAATTTTGTCACAGCTTCTGGGGAGCTTCAACTCCCCAACATCATGAAAACTAAAAATGCTTTATAACATAATATAATGTTTCAACCATAACAGATTGTTTTTAGAAGTCACTGCTGAGGTAACTGACCATTCATTATGTCTACCTTAGTTACTGCTGCCTTTCCTGTGAAGCTCTTGTCTCACACTGCACTTATGGAGATAAAAAAAGATGGCAGATTTAAGACTTGGATTTCTTAATAATTTGTGAAACAATGGGTTTAGGGACCCAGAAGGGGGACCGGAGGGTGTATTCCAACTATAGGGGGATCATACTCCTCAGCTTCCCTGGGAAAGTCTATGCCAGGGTACTGGAGAGGAGAAATCGACCGATAGTCAAACCTCGGATTCAGGAGGAACAATGCGATTTTCGTCCTGGCCGTGGAACACTGGACCAGCTCTATACCCTCTTCAGGGTGGTGGAGGGTTCATGGGAGTTTGCCCAACCAGTCCACATGTGTTTCATGGATCTGGAGAAGGCATTTGACTGTGTCCCTCACGGCGCCCTGTGGGGGGTGCTCCGGGACTACAGGATCTGGGGCTCTTTGCTAAGGGCAGTCTGGTCCCTGTACGACTGGAGCAGGAGCTTGGTTCGCATCGCCGGCAGCAAGTCAGACTTGTTTCCAGTGCATGTTGGACTCCAGCAGGGCTGCCCTTTGTTGCCGGTTCTGTTCATTATTTTTATGGACAGAATTTCTAGGTGCAGCCAGGGGCCAGAGGGAGTCCGGTTTGGGGACCACAGGATCTCGTCTTTGCTTTTTTGCAGATGATATTGTCCTGTTGGCTCCATCAAGCCAGGACCTCCAGCGTGCACTGGGGCGGTTTGCACCATCTGAGTGTGAGGTGGCTGGGATGAGAATCAGCACCTCCAAATCTGAGGCCATGGTTCTCAGTCGGAAAAGGGTGGCTTGTTCCCTTCAGGTTGGTGGAGAGTTCCTGCCCCAAGTGGAGGAGTTCAAGTATCTTGGGGTCTTGTTCACGAGTGAGGGAAGGATGGAACGGGAAATTGACAGGTGGATCGGTGCAGCTTCTGCAGTAATGCGGTCGATGTACCGGTCCATCGTGGTGAAGAAGGAGCTGAGCTGTAAGGCGAAGCTCTCGATTTACTGGCCGATCTACGTTCTGACTCTCACCTATGGTCATGAGCTTTGGGTCATGACCGAAAGGACAAGATCCCGGATACAGGCACCCGAAATGAGCTTCCTCCGCAGGGTGGCTGGGCGCCCCCTTAGAGAAGACCCAGGACACGCTGGAGGGACTATGTCTCTCGGCTGGCCTGGGAACGCCTCTGCATTCCCTCGGAGGAGCTGGAGGAAGTGTCTAGGGAGAGGGAAATCTGGGCATCTCTGCTTAGACTGCTGCCCCTGTGACCCGGTTCCGGATAAGCGGAGGAAAATAGATGGATGAATGGGTTTAGGCAAGCACAAAAACAGTACCATTTAAGAAGTGACTTGATAATTACAGGTTACTGATCTCCCATGTCGGGCTCCAGGAGAGGGCCCCCAATCTCCCTAATTTATGCAAGATGGCACAGCTCTAAACAGTCTGATTCACTGGGGTGCTTTGAATCACTCTGTGTCTAGCCCTTCACCTAGGACCAGTTTGCCTTGGGACACCCTACCAGGGGCTGTGGCACCCAACAACACATGAAACCCTCCACCTGGTTGAGGTGGCAATTTTTGGAGGGGATCAACAGAATGAGAATATAAGCAACCGAAATGAGTTTCCTCCATAGGGTGGCAATAACATCCATGTTTAACAATTATTTGGCACCAAAACGTTGTCAGTCTACATGCCATTTTTTTTATGCAGCCCTCCTTTTTTGTTTGTGAAATTAGATTTCTTTTTCAAAGTTATGAGTAGGATAGTCCTGAAGGACAAACAAGATGCAGTAGCACTAAGCAATATAGTCTCTGTATATCTCCCACTGCACAACCAGGACATGCTGCATGTTTGTCTTTTTAGAGAGACTGAGTTGGGTCAGCAGCTATTGCTAATGCCCACCTGTAATCCCTAATGTGTGTGCTCTGATATTGGGCAATACAAACAAAATTTGCTTGACTTAACCACTTGCTGTTAGTTGGAAGGTGAGAGAAAAAATACCAAACACCCCTATATTAGCTCTACTAATTACATTTAGCGACCATAATATCTGCCTATGGCATTCACTGGTTGCATTACAGAAACAGTCAGTCATTAGCCAAGTGCCCTCTTGTTCCTGTTGTTGTTGGTTGTTCATTTTGTTGGATCTTTTCAAGACAGTTTCAAGCTCCCCCTTTGGCACACGAACACACACACACACACCTCCCTGAACACTAGTGTAAGCAGCAAAATCCAACAAAAACAGTTACCTAAAACTTTCTGCAGCATACAATACAGTGTATTGTCTCAGCTAGCAGTGCTGTGGCTGGCCAAAGCTTTGGACAGCTCAGCTGCGGTCTCTGTTTTATTTATTTGTTTGTTTGCAATGGAGTTTGGCAACATAAAGGTGTACAACAGACTAAATGTGGATAAGTAAAGAACCCAATTCATCATCCTCATATTCATAGTGTGAAGTCATCATGGCTGTGTGAACTGCTAGCTAGGTTCCAATTCAAACAGCTTACTGTTCTTTTCAGTATTGCACAGCTTGTACACATAAAGAAAAGCATGCATAATAGTATGTTTCATAGGAGGGCACAATGTAGCTGAATACAGTCTAAACCAAGGGCTAAATAAAAAGCCATTTTGTCCATGGAGCACTTCACATAGAGGCATTTATAGCCATCAGGCTACTGTTTTGCAATAATAAAATTTTTTCACTGTCAAAACACCTTTAGTCTTGTTGCTAACTCTCAAGACAAATCAATGAGAAAATCAATGAGGTTCATTAAGTTGAAATCCCACAGAATTAATGTAGTTGCCGCAAGTATGAACCTGAAAATGGTTGAGAATGTTTTGACTGTGGGACGTCTGTCAATACTGTTCAGACAACACATTGTACAGGGGCTTCATTAGCTTGGTCTACACTGATCTGTCCACTACATGCAATCTCTCATCTGTGCATGTTGTTCATTATTGTCTTTGTACTCATGCAAGAGCACTGAAGTAACTCCACACAGAATTGTAGGAAATCGGATCGTGGACATGCTCACTCTGCAAGATAACGGCCAAAATTAATGACATACCAGAAATGCAACTGACTGTTCAGAAAGTTCCACACCTGGTTCCACACCCCATAGACACATTAAAATAGGCTTTACAAGAATCTTGCAATGGCAAACGTCAAGAAGACAGTTACAATGACACACAGAAACACATAAACTGCGCAAAAATGGTGCAAACCTCTGAATATTAAGATAAGAATAATATGATGGCCAAAACATTAAAGGCTTTATCTCATATTAATAGGTGTTCCTGGACAAGTTGGCCTTAGCTAGAAATACATCGTACTACTCTTTACTCACATTTGGATCTATGGAAATTTTGGTGCAACAGCAACTTGTGTGACAGGACAGACCTGCAGCATTGCTGCCTGTCACGTTATGTGTTTGACCTGACACTTCCATCAGAAGAAGCTCTTGTCAGGGGCTGCATGATGATGGCATGACACACTAGCTACACACTTCATTGAACATTTACAGGAATGTATTGATGCAACATTACAAGATGTTGGTCATATTTTTTGCTCGCTATTGTGTCACTGTGTCAGTTTGAATGATCATGTGAATGTGTAGCTCAGTTTGCTGTCATAAAGTAGAAAAGGCTGCTTACATCCATTGATCTCCTGAACCTCCACTGCTGATTGGCTGGAGGCAGGTCTAAGTTTCATTTTTTGCTTATTTAATGAAAGTAAATTCAAAGCTGCTCCTTTGTTCTTTGAAAATGTGATTATTTCATACCTTTACTGACTATGCATGTCTTCTGTATAGTGCATGTGTGTAGCCTGTTGAACAACAGTAGTTGTCCTTGCACACAGTGCATACAGTAGAAGCTCTCTGTGGCAGACTGTGTATATGTGCAAACATGCATAAACAATAAAAGAGAACACCTCTCAGATTGTAAAATTTATAGTGGAAGTTCAACACGTGGGTGTTAGAGTAGCATGAAGTACTTACATGTCTTTCTTTTATTTAATCACATCAGAATCACTGGCCTCGAAGTACAGTATGACTCATATTGTACAGTCTGACACATCTTCTGAAAGAGCTTGTTCATGCAGGACGTCTTTGAATTTTAAAAGAAAAAAAAACACTTTTGAATTACGAGGGGTCTGGAATAAAGGCTTGTTGATGCAGTATCATATCACCTCAGCTATTTATTTTTTTCTGTTTGAGCCTTTTCAGATTTTTGTTTGCATAACAAAAAGCTACTTTAGACATATTTTTAAAAAAGGGCATAACTGATATTCATATTTTCCACATTACAAATGATGAAATTCACTTCTGAAAGAGAACCAATGCCACTGTCAACATGGATTATTAAAAGCTGGGGCTCCTGGTACTTGTCTTGTTTTTCATTGATGATTATGATAATAATGCTGTAGGCAGCATAGACATTCTAGAAAATATCAGAGGTAACAAATCCCTGTCTGACAAATGTAGTTGGGCCTTTCAAGCTTTAAGGCCTTTTCTTTTAGAAGATGTGGAGAGCAATGTAAACGTTCACTTGTACCTGGGCCCAGAATTGCAAAGAAGAAAATGAAGAGGAGGAAGACAATCACCCACATCCATCAGCTGAATATTTGTCTCAGGTGAATAGCTTTTTAGATTCAAGATGCAATACTTCATTGTTAGGATAGTTACAGTTAACTGATAGGAATTTGTTTCAGTGCTCAATGTTCTCAAACATGTGTGTGCACATTCACAACTGACATGTTTTACATATCCCCTGTAACCTCTACAAGGCCTTAGTCACTATCATATCAAACTCACCAGTAAAGTCTTTGTAAATAGTTTGCTGTGATCAGATAGCAGTTGCATTGCCTAGTATATAATGAGGTCATTTTATGAAAGCTAATAAATGTCTTTGTCATTATACACTGATATTTCACTTAGATCAAATTACTACACATTTGGTTAAATTTTACCATAGTAGCATAAGTGCACAATAAATTAAAATCATACTTTGTACACATACAAATAACTTCATTCAACAGTTTCTGTCACAATTCTTGTCCTGTCCTGTCCTGTTAGTGTTGCCGAGTCATTTCTCTGTTACTGTGTCAGCCACATTTTCACTTCCTTACAGTACCTCCTGTATTTAAATGGAACTATCTTGAAGTGCCATTCTCCATTCAGATGCCTCCATACTTTCCCTCCAGTGACAGTCAGCTGAGCCTCTGTGCCTACTTACACACCTGTTCTCAGTTTCCCAGTAGCCTAGTCAGTACTTATTTGCACAAGTCTGAAATGTTCAGCATGAACATTTCAAATTCTGAGCTCAACGCATTCCATGATTCACAGTGTAAATAATCAACATGCCTGACTGAGAAACTTAATATGGGATGTACAGCTTTCATAATCCCAAACCTGTGCCTTCCTACCTGCCTGCAAGTGTTTGGGTCCTAATTCCAGTAGTCTAAACCTAATTTAGGACATTAACCAACATTAGTCAAAATCAATATGCAAAATATATTAAACTGTAGGTAACTGCAGCATCAGTGCTTGTCTTACATCAGTCAGCTAACTGGAAAAACTAACCCTGGTGGGATGAATTAAATTCAACCAAATGGCAAAGATTCTACATATGTGGAGGATTATGGTACTCCAAATGGTGGTACTACAGTAAAAAAAAGGACATGACAGACAGCAGCACATGCCAGTAAAACGTCATTTTCAAAACTGTCAGATGTACTTTGTATTTTTTTTAATAGTCTTTTCAAAGTGGGTACAAGCCCTAAAAGGAACTGTTCTTCCTCAAGGACTCTATTTCCAAATTCCTCAACCATCTCTAAGTGGTGTTCTGTAGGTTCTGAAGCAGTGCACTATTGATTCAAGCCCATGTAGTACACTTGATGCCTAAAAATAGAGGTTTGCTGTGCTGTAAGACTTGTAGAGGAAGTTGGGCTTTGAGGGACAGCAGTGCCTTAGACACTGACACTGTAGCTGCTTATTCCCTGCAACAAATGGCCACAGAAAAAGCTCTGGCGGTTATACTGACACACAACAGGCCAATAGTAAATGTTAAAATTACAAAATGAAAACTGCTTTTGTAGCTGTTACCGTTTTCATCCTAGGTGGCAGATCGAGGAGCCAGGGTAATATCAATATACTTCAGTCTCAGACTCATTTGTCTGTTACAGCAGGTAGTAAAAATAGATCAAACCAGTGTGTGTGAGTATTTCACTGGAACTCTTAAAATAGTCTCATTTCTACAGCACTTCTAACTGTTGCCAGCCTGGGCCAGGTGAGACTGACATTACACCGTGTGCACAAGGCCAACACAAATTCACTGGTGCCACTGAGAGGAACGGCGAGAAGGCCAAGATGTAAAATGCTTTACTAAAGGATGTATGAGCTGTGATTTATGGTGCATTCTGTGGAGCGATTATGTCACCACTGAAATCATACGTGTACTGAACATTTCAATTTTTATAATATGAAGACATTCCCTCAATATATTGATGTTATGATTTTAATTTCAGTCAAAGATTTTCTGCAGACAATCGGCAGAACAACAAAAAGAAACTGTGCTATATTGTTGAATATTTAGATAGTATCTCACAACCGCTGGTGGCTTAGGGATGTTTAGTCATAATTTTTCCTAATCACAGACTCACTAAAAAGCTTTTACCATTCATGTAACAACCACAATCTGTTCTGTGGCCATCAAAACAGATTGTGGCTCCATATTTCACTTTGTGTAACTTTGTGAATGAGAGCAAGGCGTAATGAAAAAAGAACAATATTTAATGGGTGAGTAAAGGTTTAAAACTGTTTTGAGGACTAATGATTTTTCCAACTCACAATATTAAAGGTGAAGTAGAAAATGACACTATGCTATTACAAAATAATTTGATATGTTTGCTTTTGTCTGTGACCCTGCAGTGGAAATTAGCTTATAGTTTCCAGTAAAAGCTTTGAAAGGAGTAGTGGCTCATCAGAGATAAGAATTTGCTGTTCCTGGAAAGCTATAGAAAAGAACATAATGGTATATTTGCAGCAGCCAAGTAATCAAATAGTTCATCAAGATGGCAGGATAATTTTGTTTTTTCCTGTTTTTCCCTCACAGATACAATAGCTACTCCCCCAAACTTTGCACCTCTCAACCTTTTACCGGTAAAGACAAAGAAAACAGCATAGTATGTGAGAACTACACTGTATAATGTCTATTGTTTTGCAGGGCTTACAAGAAAGCAAGTGTTTTTAAGAGGTTTGCCCTAGTAAAATCAGATAATATATTTATAATATAAAATAGATAATAGATTTATAATAGTAAACAGCAAACTGATTGGACAAAGTGGTAGAGGATTCAAATCGTGATTTGAGTACTTCATGCAAAAATTAAAGTATTCAATTTTGTGATGTCACAGAATGAATGTGGTTAAGGTTTCGATTAAGCATCCCTTAAGATGAAACACCTCTGCTTTGGACAAGGAGGAAAGAAGAACAAGCTAAAATAAAAGCCTGTGCTGTAATGTCTGTACTGGATGCTGCTTATATATGAATACTACTACTTTATTTTCTAGGTGTACACGTTTTGACTCAGTGCTGACTCTGCAGGCAAACAGAAATTCCTGCAGCAAACAACTACACATTGTGAGGCACAGCATGTATACAATGGGCAATGGATCGAGCAAGGAGTTCATTGTCTTTTTTAAGTACACACAGGGATGACACATTCCTACAAAGCACAAAGTCGTAAGCTGCCCTAAAGTTCAGTGGACATACAGTACATCACATTGGGCAGCCATTTATAAACCTGTCAGTAGGTAGACCAACCTCAACCTGACTTTCATTATCACCGTTATTCGAGGTTCTTGATGTACTATACCATAAACTCAGCATCACCGCCTTTGTTAAAAACATGAGCTTTGAGAGGAAACATCCCCAATCTATATGTGCAGTGTCCTCCATAAACATCCCGCTGTAGCCTAAGGCGAGGGAGTGTGAAGCTGTGCTTAGCTGCATTGCAGTGATGTGTGAGGGTGTCTAGATGAGGCATGACCAGCATGTAACTGGTATAGTAATGTATTGGAAATATAGTAGCTCAGATTTGTAAAGTCAAGCAGGACAGGATACATCACAACCTTGCACAGTGTCAGCTCACTTACTGTATATTGTTTGGTTGCGATTATAGTGTAGCATAATGGAATTATATCCAATTTCATCCATTTGTTTAGTCTTTCGAATGAGATGCGAGTCTGACATTAAACTCCCTGACATGGCATCCTGTGTTCAGAATAATGTCTCCTTCCAAACTCTAGAAATATCCCCATTTTGAAAACTATTAAATTCCCCCAGTTAATACCAAAGCTGTCTGTTGTGCTGACCTCTGACCCAGTTATTGGCTCAGCTGACACTGTGGTGAAGCTACTCTGTCCCCCCTTTTCATAGAGCTCTCTGTCACTACTCAGTTTATTTTAGGAGGTGAATCAGGGCCCTATTACCCCACTCACTTTGTGCTACCACCTCTTTTTTATTAGCAACATAATGGCACATATACATTATCAGAGCTAATCAGAGTCAAATGAAGAAAAGTAGTGGAGTGAGACTGCAGGAATTGGCTTTATCTCCTTCCCTGGCAGTGCTGCCATGCTGACAGACCTGTGTCATATTTCATTTTCTCTCTCCAAGGCCTCCCTTGTTTTTTTTTTGTTTTTTTTGCTGTTCATTTTTATCCCAGCGTTTGTCCTTTCTCAGACTTCCTTCTTCCTCTCATATCTCTTTTCTCTGTCTGTTCTCTCTCACTCCCTCACCTCCACATCCTTCTTCCTTCCTTTCCTCAGGGATTGCCTGTTTGATATTCTGCTTGTGTGGTGGGGCGGCAGGATGGATTAGTGCATGGACAGGCCTCACAAACCACCCTGATCTACAGGACAGCTTTTCAATCACTTCTCCAATGCCGTTCCACCTATATAAATACACAGACAGAGAGCCACAGCAAGAAGGAGAAAGGTAAAATAATAACAATAATAATAACAGAGAGGAATATAAACAAACTGTAAAAGACAAATGTAGAATTGTATGAAGTAGTACTGTTTCTGTACAAACAGGGTGAAATTAGCAGGAATCTCAGAATTACATTTCCCACTTCTATAGACTCTGAGCATATCAAATGTCTCCAGGTATTGTTTGGAACACAAGCTGCCTCAAAGAGACAATGACGGCTCATTTGCTCCTGTAATGACTCAGAGCAGTTTGTGTTTCACAATGGATGGTCTGTGCAGGTGTCCCTTTGGCTTTGTTTGAAGGTACAAGTTTGGTTTTCTTTCTCTCTTGAAAATTGCTGCAGAAATTGTAGAGCCCTCATGTGTGTAAAACAGAATTACCATGCCTCCCCAGCCTTTATTTAATTGGATCAATAGGGTGATCTTCCAAGGCTGACATTGGGGGACATTAAAAAAAGGTTACAAATGAGTGTTTAGTCCATTGCACTCTCCTCAGGTACTTGGAGAATATTGATCCATTATGGCTCATCAAACTTTTTTTCTGCAAAAGTGACACTTGAACAGTAATCACCTTCAAAAGGTGGGATAATAAGATGGCGTGTAATTGTAGCAGTTAACATGATGTAGTAGCTAATGTTGTCAAATGCCAGGGTATTATTACTGTATGTTGTGTCTGTGTATGCTCAATAGGAATTGCAAGAACCTCAAAATCATTTACTAAGAACAGCAACGCCGTCCTTTACTCCACTTCCAAACTGACTTTACTTTGGATTTATTTATTTATGAACAATGTGTTAAGACCTTGTGAGTCTGTGCAGGAGAAACTGATACACTGTGCCTGTGGAAATCTCAGAATAAAAGGTGTTAAACAAAGACAACAATGAATGCATAGAAAATCAGGATACACCAACCAATAATAATAATAATATAGGGGTCTATTGGCCTAAGTGATGTTGTGACCCTCAAAAAGGATTTTGAAAACTCATCCCCAAAAATAATGTGAAGGTGATTTCATAAAAATATACTGGAGGAGTTTTTTTCCCCTTGCAATAAACCTAGAAATTCTCCATTGCTTTCTGGGCCTTTAGGGTGTAAGCATTTGAAGGTATTTGGTGGACAGCTAAGCCAGCAGTAGGACAGGGACTTGAGGCTATATTTCAATGACGCAATCACAAAGACCAGTATAGCACACCAGTTCACACATGCAAGGGCATTTAGGGTGCATCCAGGTGCACTTGCTATTTAGGTTCATACGTAATAGTTGCAATGTGCTGCTGGAAACAAAGCCTGGAAAACTGGAATACATAATAAATTAGAAGGTCACAGAGAATATTCAGTATACTGTATTTTTATGCATGCGCATATCTTTGAAACATCAAAGCTTGTCACAGTTGTACATGATAAAAAAATGTTCACAAAATTTAGAGGAAAGTTTGGACACACTGAAATATAATATGTCTTTCCGGGAAAGGTGATGTACAGTAGGAACAAGTGGCCTTGCAGACCATATTTGCAAGCAAAAACATGCAATCTTCCTATTTTGGAGAGATACTGAAGACCTTGTCATGGCATGTTTGTCAAGAGTGTGGCTTTACACTTGATTGATCCATACATTCAATGTAATATATCACTTCTGACTATGTTGTGTTACAAAGGGGGAAAAAAGAATAAAAAAGCAAACAACAGTTTGCTTGTTGGCTTGAGTTTGTTTTAATGAGGTGATTAATAAGATTGCCTTTAATTAGATTTGGTTTTGTTTATAGACAAAATAATGTCACTGCTGCCAAGACAGAGTGAAGCAAACATTTGTTTAAAAATCCCTTCAAGCATATTTTTGCTAAAAAAAAATTCTCTCTCTCTCTTAATATTATACACTACAGTTTAGTAATAAAAAGTAACTTTACTGAGTTATTAAACAATGCCACTATAGGCCACTGAGGTCCCTCATGCATGCTTACACACGCTGACATTACTTACATTCCTCTGCAGTCAGTATGTCTTAGGTCAAATGTTGATTTTATCACTCACAGTGATGCCTTGACAGTGTTTACCACACAGCAGAAGACTGCTGGTACATGAGCCAGCCATTCATCCACCTCTGATAGTGACAGCTCATATGTGACATTTAGTGCCCTTCCCCAGTGCACTGAAAGGCTAATGAAAGATGCGATGACTCAGAGTGACTGGGTAACCTCTAATCCTGAATATATGAAAGAACCTTAATAATGTTATAATATTTGGCCCTCCCTCCTTTGAAAAGTGATTTTGGCCAGGCTCCATCTCTCACTACAGAAAGGCCCACACTCTGTATGTGGACTGAATCCAGCAAAATAGGTACATAAAGTACTGAGAAATAAATATAAATGATCATTACAATATTGCTAAAACAGCTAAACCAATGGTGGCCTAAGACTTTTGCAGCCTCTTTATTAAGATACAACCAGAAAATACAGGAAATGTGTACACAATATTAAAAAACAACATTTTCAAAACAAAATGGCTTCTACAGGCCAAAGTCAGTGTTTAGTGTGACCTCCCTTTGCACTTGGCACAGCCTGAATTCTTTTGGGGAGACTGTCTTGAAGCCTTGAAACAACGACAGACCCTCCACCATGTTTCACTGAACACTGCACCACTCATTCTTCCACATTTTCACAACTCTTCTCCTCTTTCTCCCAGTACCCCTTCTGAAAAAGTGGCTTCTTGGCTGCTGTCCTTCCACAAAGACTGTTCCTAATCAAGCTCCTTCAAACTGTGGAAGGATCAACTTTGCATCCAGATGAAGCTGCCACATGCTGAGCCAGGTCCTCACTGGATTTCCTCCAGTCTCTCAAAGAAGAATCTCTGAGAGACTTATCATCAGATTCTGACAGCTTT
>NW_018128040.1:222626-223863 GCF_001952655.1 Monopterus albus
GTCACTGTCACTTTATTTCACCAGAGGTGTACATTAAAATTTTGAACAGGAGGAGAATCTTTCTTTTTTGTCTCACTATTTCCCACCTTCTGCTATTACTGTCATCAGACTGGAGCTCTCTGACTTTGATAGTGCATGTACATGTGTCAGGCGGTGACTGATGTTCAAAGAATCGTCCAGAAATCCATGACCAACTCGCCTCACAGCCAGAGGCACCTTATTCTTTACCTCACATGAAAGTAATATTTGCAGAGATATAAAATAATTATTATACACAGTTATGTTCGAATGTCACTGGTGTGAAATGAAGGTCTCTTTATATATGAATAAAATTAATAACACACATCATTGAGAGATATTACAGTCCACCCAGTCATTGTAATTTTGACATTTGAAGAAGATTTGCATTTAGTTATTACAGTTTTGGGTATCAGGGATGCTCATGAGGGTCTTCTCGGTTATTTGAATTGTTCAGTACACTAGATACGCACCAAAATGCAAACTACAAAGTTACATTGGAATCACATGGTTGTGAGTAACCATTAGGACATATTTTATGATAAAATACTGTTTCATAAGCTGATGCTTCATTAGCTTTACATTATGTACAGATCAGAATGTGTTAATTTGTGTTGTATTTGTCTGATGTACATCCCTGTGCTTCTTATATATCTGACATTCATGACCAAACAAAGATGCATTTGTCTTCTCTGCTCATGAGTGGCTACAAAAATATAATTATAGATGAAATATCTCTGTCAGCACTGCCATTTTTAATATTTTTACACAGGTGGTCATTTTGATTAAAATGTCATTGCCTCTTTTCATTTTCTTTGATGCTTATGTTGAACTTTACACACTTGACTTATTCTGTCCATAAGAGATAAATTATCCTCCCTGGCTTCACAATGCCTCCATGAGTATCTAAATCAACATGCAACCATACACACACGCAGACCTCACATGTATACACATTAGAGCATCGGGCCACATATTTCTGTCCGAACCAGTGCTCGAGACTGTGGCATCCGAACCCTACCTGGACCTGACAAGCCTATAGTATATAATGTCAGAACCCAACCCTAGCCTGTGCAGTTGAGTTTGAGGGGTTTTTTTCCCTTATCATTAGACAAAGCAGACATCTGAGCTCTCCAGCTATCTAGCCTAAAGTTTGACGTACGTGCCTGAGCCCGACCCAGATCTGACTGGGCTTGCTGAGCAACACTTTTCACTGCTG
>NW_018128040.1:223911-244925 GCF_001952655.1 Monopterus albus
TGATGTGTGATGCCTTGTGTGTTTGTTTCACTGTATACAGCAGTAGTGTGCTAAGTGCACCTGCTTGAACATACTGTGGAATTCATTGGCATTGTAAGATCACATTTACCCCCCTATGAAAACCTGTGGAACCCCCCAAGTTCAGGCTGACCTGCCGCTGACTCTGAGTGTATTTCTATAAGAGACTTTGTATAAAAAGCAACAGATTACAAAAATAGAGCATAATAGAGCATAAGAAGGTTTACCTAAAAGTACACATGGCTGAACACCAAAATGGGCTTTTTCAATGAGAACGGAATTGTGTTGTCTCATTCATTTGAGCTTATCATACATTCAAAAGTTTTATCCAATTCACCAGCTCCAAGTGATTACTTGCAATTGTTGTGCTCATTGTTGTACACAATCCACAAAGTTCATTAATTTACTCGAGGCACATAACTGTAAAAAAAGAGGGGAGGGGACTTAAAAGTTAAAATATGGCTGCAGCCACTGACGGAATAAATGGAAAGGCACTTAAGAGGATGATGAGAATGCTGGTGCATCCCGCGAGAGGGTGGCTGGAACAAATGGCTATGGAAGATATTGGCTGAGAATCCTTCTTAAGATTGACATAGGTAAATGGTACTGCACAAGCCGAGATGCCACGTTAGTTAAGCTGCACGGAAGGTGGCTGTCTGTCTGTGAAAAGCTCATTAACACCGAGGTCAATTTCATCAGGTCCCCAAGCTGTCGTTATTCTCATATTACCAGCAGGGCCGGAAATAAAAAGGTATACTGGGCAAGTATTTTCAAACCTCACGATCACACGCAGATTCTGAGTTAAAGATACTAATGCAGATAGCTCATACCAAGATACACAACACATTGTCATACAGCTACCACCACCACTTCAATAAACACTTACACAAAACACACACACACAAACTCATTTAGCCACACATGCAAAATAATTGTTGTTTCAATAGCTGTTTCTCAAGAGGGATTTTTCAAATGCAGAGCAGGAAGCAGGTGCTTGTTAAAATGAATATTGCAATTGTGTTTATGCAAAACAATTTTGTCAATGGTTGCTCATGGTTCCATGAGACTTAAATGGCTGAGTGCATGTACCTCTACAGCCTGTCTACTCATGCAAACCTACGTGCTGCCAAAGTTATATAACTAACAAGGTGTAGAAGTAAAAGGTTGAAGGATGTGGTCTCATTATGATATACACACAGTTGCACTCTGATGTTCTCACTGCATTTTTCTATATTGTGAGCCTTTTCTTTTACATTCTGTTAAAGGACAAGGTTGGTCATGTTCTATATTAACAGTATTTTCAACACTCCCCATACAGAGATTAAAACCAGCAATAAATTCTCTCTACTCACGCTTCGTGTCTGTCAGTAAGAGCAGTATTTAATACTGTTAATACAGAAAATGACTGACCTTATTCTTTATATTTTAATCAAGTGTCATAATGGGTAATAATGCAGTGCAGTAATTGAGACAGTATACCATATAGTGTGATAAAAGGCAATAATAAGAAATGTCAAGCACAGTCTTATGTGCAGCTGAACCTCCTGCCTTTAACCTCCACATTAAACATGTGGGAGACAAACAGTTAATTCCTTGAGTGAGTTTGAATGGATGGTACACAAGCTGAGTGCCCTTATCACTTATTGTCGTTAGTTTCAGCAGCCAGTGTTTTCCTGTATCTTCTGACACCAGGCCCTTTCCTGTCTCTTCCATGTTACTGGAAAGATCTGATGGGAAACACATAACAGCCCGACACGGTAACTGCCACCTCTGTGCCCGAAGCCTAGCTCTTCAACTCAACTGTCAAGATCTAAAAGACAAAAAGCCTCTTGTTACTGTGCCAAGGCTACAGCTCGCTTTGTTTGCAGGAGGCAGATTTTCAAAGATTAAGAGTCACCTGCCTGCATCCTTTTACCCTTTCTGTGAATTGTCACTCAGCCTCATTTCCTCCCCTCCTGTTAGTTTTACCTTTGTCTCTCTGTGAATATCTCTGAACGGTTTGTGCATCTACTGGCAGCCGTTCCACTTGCTTACTTCTTTCCCTTCTTCTCTCTAAGAAAATGTGGAAGATAGATTCACACTCTAGTTGACAATACAGCCAAATCCACTCACTTCTCATATCACTGACTAAAACAAAACAAGCAAAAGAAAATGTTTTCCCTTTCATACATTCTGGTAACCATGCACATACAGTACTGTAAGTTTTGGTCAACATCTTTTTTTTTTTTTTTCACAAAATAACATCATGACCCCCCTACTGTATCTTCATCAATATTTGGTGGCCTGAGAGATGAAAGAATTGTTCATCCTGTTGGATCTGGCCGTTGGTCATCTAAATCTCCAGCAGGAGGGGAGAGGCTCAAACTCACCATACAAAAGATGAAGAGGACTCCGTAAAATGACTGGAGCTTTGTAAATTGTCCTCTAAAGTGTGGGGCAGATCAGGCAGTGTAACAACAAGGCTCTTGTGTTTATGTAAATGGAGTACACTGGCCTAGAACTCATTTGTTTTATTATGGAAGGACTGTACAGTACATTTGTCAGGATGAAAAAAAAAGAGGCAGTTGACTTCCTGCCAAATGGCCTCAGCTTCACTCCAGGTTTTACAGAATCACCCAGTATCGTTGCTCTTGTGTGACAACAGGGATGGACGAGCTCTCATGTGGCTCATAGAACGGCAGTAGTGATACCTGTCATGTGTCGGTGTCTCATGAACAAACCAGAACTGATATTTTAGAGTGGATGATGTTATCTGCTGCTATCTTAGTTGTAATCTGGTCAAATACAGATTTATTAGTCTCAGTAGATCCTCCATTTGTTTGTAACACTCAGAATTACTTGGCTCTTTCACCAAGTGACTATGGTGACACTCTATCGCTGCTTAGAGCAGGTAAATATTGGGATGCAATTAAATTTCCTTCAGTTACCATAAAGGCAAGAGTGAAAACATTTTCTTTGACAAGAAGAAAAAAATTAAAGTTATTGCTCAGCTTAATTTCAGAGCTATAAAGATGAAAACCCAAGTTAGAGACTTTGGTGTTTTAACTCACTCAGCTTCAGCAGTCACATCAAGGCCATAACCAAATCAGCAGTTTTTCATCTCAAATAAACAACAAGCATTAGAGGTCTCATCCAGTTTTAGATAAATTCATACATACTGGATTACTGTAACTTTTGTCTGGTTGTTTCAGAAAGACTTGTAGAAAACCTCAGCTCATTCAGAACGCTGCTACCAGAGTTTTACCAAGAACCAGGAGAACTGAGCACATCACTCCTGTTGTTAAATCCTTACGCAGGCTGCCATTCACCTATGGAACAGACCTTAAAGTGCTACTGCTAGTTTACAAATCACTCAGTGGTGTGGGGCCAGAATTCATTTCTACTATGATGCACAGAGATGGAGCCAATGTCCTGAACTGAAGACGACTGTTTTTGTGGATCTTAGATTGATTTTTTTTTGCTGCACTTTTGCTTCCTTTGCTGCACTTGGTACAACTTACCACTAAGACTGTACTGTAACAGTGTATCTGATCACCTTTTATCTTTGTCTACTTGTTATTTTCATTGTATTTATTTTATTTCATTGTAACAATGTTTTATATTATTATTTTTTTTAATTTATTGTTTTCTAATGCTTAATGTTTTTAATGTCAGTGCTTTTCTTTGCCTACTGTGAGTAAAAGCACAGTGAATTGCCTTTGTGTGGTAAATATGCTATACCCATAAAGCTGCCTTGCATGCTTTCTGGAATGTTGAAATGTAAAAATAAAATGTGCATTAGCTGTTGGAAAGGTGAAATACGCAAAAAGCAAATGAGGCAATTTGACAATTGCTGCAAATTGCTTCAAAATGAAAGAAGTGGGTCACGGCTCCAATGCTGAGATCACAGCTGAGAAAGCACAAAGCAAGCTGTGCTCATCATACCTATGATCATTAGAAATCTTTGACACCAAAAAATGTAGTCAGGCATTTATTGTTTCTTCTATTGTACAGCTATGACCACCTTTAATTTTCAATGGGCAAAATATAGAGGCTCAAAACTGGATGAAGTGTTAGAGGACAGCATCATTCATTCTCACTTCAATTCATTCATTGTGATTTGATTATTCTTTTGATGCCCCCTGCTCCAATCTTACCCCAGAGGTTCAGGACTGAACGCCATTTTGCCTGTAAATGGAACACTGATTATTTTTCATGTTTATTCACAACCCACGGGTCAGCGGCCTCCCATAATCTGCTGCTTCTTCCAAGGACAATTTGGGGGATATCATGAATAAAAATGATCTTAATAATATTGCAGTGAAAGGACTCATGGCAACTATGAATACTATTAGAGCCTGATCAGAGGCAGTTAGTGTCACATTTACAGTATATGACCAGGGCAGTAGTATAGCCTGCATGAGTGACTGCAGAGGCTGGCTGTTTACACTCTCTTGTCATTGATTCTTTCATATATTTTCTCATCCTCAAAATATTGTATTTCAATGGGCTTTTTATAATATAATGGAGCTTTGATCCCTAGAGGCATTGTTATGTGCATTTGCATGAGATAAAGTATTCATCTTACTTTTCCAGTGTATCTCAGACTGATGCTATGGAAACAGAAATATGAGAGAAAGTCATTATGTCTTTGGAAGGATCTTCACTGTGAAGCAAGCTGCGTGGAGCAGTCACAGCAATTTGCCTCCCTCCACTACCCTTGACCTAGATGGTGAAATTTCCAAGGGAGTAGTGAATTAAAAGTGAGAGAAAAAATATGATTATGTTCAGGAAAAAAACATGTTAGGTGATCAAATATAGTATTTTCCTTGAACTATGGGGTAAGGGGATGGCTGTTCTCTTATACAGAAGAACAGCGTAAGGACTATATTCCAAGGGATATGTTCTACCTGTACAATCTCCTAGGTAAAGAGGCGGGGCGCCACAAAGGTTGTCAGGACCATACAAATTACACATACTGTGTCACAGTGTCTTGAATCTGACATTATGAGTGGGTGGAGTTAACCTGGAGAGCTGTTGTTATGCCCGCTTTGGAGTTTTAACAGCTACCATGCTGATTTCTGTTAATATAATAAGAAACTAATCCTGAGATCAAGGCCAACATGTCCAAACATCATGGACATGGTTCTATTTTCTATTCCTGCTTATATCGATTCATGTTTTATATGATTTACACTCTCTTCTCTTGAATCAAGGTGCAATGCATAAAGCATAGGGATGGGGAGGGATAAGAAAGAATCTATAATCATACATCATGTGTAGGTGTATTTAGGATCATAACAATTGTGGTCAATCAGAGTGGTTCCTTTAAGCCCCTTAAAATCAACCCTGTACCACGATAATGTACTTATAATTTGGGGCACATCACTTTCTTTATTTGATTGTTTCTTGCTCTTTGGTCCTCGCCCAACCAGGGAGTCATTTTGTTACAGCATAACGAAGGATGTCCCAACCCTCTTATTCCTGCTCTGAAGAGCGTGGATCAATGAGCGATAAGGCTGCCCAGAGGAGACATGAATGAGGAGACAAGAGACCATTCTTAGCATTAGTCTTTTATGGTACCAACATGTCCCTTTAATAGAAATTGGTGTTTCCTTCATTCCTCTGTCCTTGTATTTTTTCCTTGTATGTTTTCTTCACAGCTTACTTGGGCGTAACTAAAACAGAAGGAACAGATACAAGTGAGAGAAACATGGAAGCAAAAATGGGAATTGGAACAGACCCTTGGTAATAAAGTAGAGAGTCCAGGAATCTTTCTTAAGAGAAAACTGCTATTCTTGTCATGGAGCAGAATTAGAAATTGCAAAACATTTAACTGTTGAAAAAATCTTTTATGGCAGCGCAAATATGCCAGCAAGTGCCTTTCTAAAAGTTGATTCAGTGTTTCTAGATAAACTGAAACACTGTTTATTTTTAGGACATTTAGTGCTTGTGAACTATTGTGAGTTTTTCCTTAGCAGTACAGATCCTGACACTATAGTCATCTTCCTCTGGTTTTGTCCTGGACGCTGCCATCTCCTGCCCCACTGCCTATTAAGAAAATACGACTTGTCTCGGGAGCCACTCCTCACCTCTTCAGTCACAAGAATATATTTCCTGTGTCAGTTTGTTCTCCACAGACTGTCCCCTGCATGGTGTCCACCTTCTGTTGCTGTATTACAAAGACCTACCTGACAGTCCACCATCCCGGGGCTTCTCACCTGAGCCCAGCAACTTTCACCTGTAAAACCCACTGTAGGCATTCATGTCAGCCATACATCTTAGATAACTGACATCCTGTGCCTGGCTGCAACTTGCTACCCCTGGGACAACTTATAACCCTGTCTCAGCTAGCTCCCCTCGCCCCAGCCATTCAGGCTCCAGCCTGCCTGAGTTTCATAGGCTTATACATCATACATCCTTATCTTACTCATTTGTGCAAACTTCCATTTAAAACCTTTAAATGCTTATCCAGTTTGCTCTGCGTTGCATGTGGGGTCCAACTCTAACTGGCTGCCTGACACTTCTATGCATATACAACACACGGTATCTGGCAGTTTAGCATTTTTTGATTTGTAGGGTTTTCTGAAATACCCCCCTGCTGCTCCCACAGTATAATGAGAGTGGATGGAAATTGAGAACCAAAAAATAAATACATGTTTTATTACACTGATACTTTATACTAGCTTGATGAAATTTTTACATGCTCAGCATTTTTAAATGGTTATCACAAAACGTTTTACTCATTTGTCTATGAATGACTTTGAGGCAAACAAAGGGAATACTTCAAAATTATATTCAAAATATTTCCTATGAAGAAATATTTTCAAATAAACCAAGAGTTACTTCCAGAGTCAGTTGTCCACGGCGAGGCCTGTGTAATAACCATGACAGTATTTCTCATGAATTGATTTAGATAGGTGCCACTACTACTACTACTACTACTACTATTGGCTGTTCCCATTAGGGGTCACCACAGCGAATCAACCATTCGCATCGCAACATTTAGGAGGTGTTTTAAGCCGGATGCCCTTCCTGACGCAACCCAAATTGGGATATATACAGTACATGCACTCTTTAGATAGGTGCCACTAAACTATGATACATCAGTCCTTGTAGTAACAGGTTCCTGAGTACCAAGCATTTAATAATTATAGTTCTATTGTGGTTTTATTTTTAGAAAACTTGTTCATATTCACTGCCACCCTCCAAACACCACCACCAGTATTTTTAGAACACTGCCAGAGGACAAGGTCTTTCATGTGTGTACATTTTGTCAGCTATTACAGAAATAGTGTAATTATAGTAAGGGCTATCTCCAGTGTTTTGAGGCCCTGAGGTTTCCATCTTAACCCTAAAGAGATGCAAACATTAATCCCAGTTCAAGGCACATTTTCAGATTGGTCTGTATGGTTAAACTGACTGCATTCATTATTTAATAATTAGATGCATGTAATTCCTTTCTGACACTAGGATTACACTGTCTTTGCAACACATTAGCCATCTCAATTATAACAGGGTGTTGGATAAGTCTATACTTGATGTTGCTTATCTTTTCATTATCTTTCTCTTTACACTCCACATTTTTTCGCAGTACGACATGTTTTCCATCCCAGCATGTGATACTAGGCAAAGACAAATTATACTCACTGTTACTCTGATCTCTAATCCAGGACCTTTTAGTCTTTCATTTGATCTAAAACCACCCATACATCTGAAGTAAACAAGCACACTTCTGGATGTGTTTTCACAGAAAGCATTCACAAATGCAGCAAGGACACTTTTGTGTCTCTGCTCATGTTTTTCTCTAGCTGCACTGTATTTCCACACTGAGACCTTGAAGCTTGGGCTTGGATCTCATATCTCTAGACCTAGGGATATTCACCCAGACTTCAGGCCAAACAGAGATGGCTGATAATCACAGGAGCCTTGGGATGGATTGGGGAACTGCAGAACTAAGAGGCCCATATGGGCGATAAGCTCAGGTTTTATGGGTTAGCCAGCAGTCCAACATACCCTAGAGGGATGTGTGAATATAAGGTATGCATGCTTGTGTTCACATGAAGGTATGTGTCTATGTGCAAGTGTGTATATGACTTTGTTATGTTTGAGTGTGTGCAGTGTGTGCATTTTAAGGTTTTATCCTGAAGGATATACATTTACCTTTGTAAGCTGTTAGCTGCACTGAAAAAACAAAACAAAAACAAAAAAACCAGAGGTGCAAGAGTGCCTGTCTTTTCTGGGAAATGGCTGACTTGGACACACTGTGCAATGGTAGTGCCATGGGAGTAAATACCCCAGTTTTGACTGTTGATATGTGACCCACTCAACTCTGGCTCCCTACAAATACTTTCTCTCTCATACCTGCCCATAGGAGTCACCAGGTGAATATATCTGAAAATGTTAAAAGAGGTGAGGTCAGTCAGTGGAGCTCAGGAGTAAAATGTCATGTGGTCCTGCTTTTCTCACATTCTCCTACACTGTACAGTGCCTTGTAAATTAAACAAAAGAGGCATGTATTGGAAGAAGGGCTTAGGAAGAGAGGCTGAAAGTAAAAGAGCAATGGGAGAGATGGCCGAGCCCCACCGCCACCACCACACACACGCACATACACACACCTTATGAAATGCACCTCCCTTTTCCTGGCAGTCTTTAGTGGCATTTGTTACAGGCTGGAGATCCAGCCTCAATCATTTTGTGGTTTTTCTACATTGTTTCAAGGGCTTTTTGACGTGAGCAACAGGAGTGGAACCTGGTGGCATCCCAGGCTGTGCTCTTGAGATACTACAGTAAAAGAAGTGTCCCACTCGACCTGATCAGAGAAATAATTGGGTTTGACTGATTTGACTTAGCATGTAATGACTTCAAAGACTTGAGCTTGCCCCCCTGGTGATGAGTTGGCACCAGGATTTGGAACGTTTTACCATCAAATTGCTGCTCTTGAGTAAGAAATGGATCGCAGCAGGCTGACAAGTAGGCAACATGCATATTCCTCAGTCAAACTGAAGGCCTCATATTAGGATGGGAAATTACTGTAAGAAACTAAACCTGTATGTATTCTGTCTGTAAACCTTAAGATACAAAAAACAACTACCCAGAAAGTAGCTAAAAGAAAGTAGACTGTTAGATAACTGATAACTGATAACTGAAAAAAAAGAATTTTAATTGAAGACTTGTGCTCATGGGTACATTTGTGAGTGTAAAGTCATTTCTACAAATCCCTCAGGTATCTGTAACTCGTTCATTTTTTTCTTGGGCACAAATGCATCCAGCCACAATAATGAACTATTTCCTTTAAAATAATTACACATTGTTTTTAATAATATTTTTCAAAGCTATGAGAGTATTCATAGTCAGCATGGTACTGTGTGATGAGTGTGAGTGTCCAGGGAGGCCATAGCTCAGGGTAAGAATGGAAGTAGGTAGCACTGCTGGAGCTAGTAGGAAATTCAACCTCTGTGTCCCAATTCCACACTGCAGGCCTACTAACTGAATAATCGTGTACTATGTTACTATAATTAGTACTAGATATGAATCTTTGTTTCCACACACAGCATGATTCTGGGTTTGTAGGGCCTAAACTTTCCCATTAGAAAGTTAAGTGAAACACAAAGGGTTCTATTATCCTGCCCGCACAAAGCCAGTCTTTATGCAGTTTTATTTGGGCCTATGTTTTTTTGCCCAATAGTGTGTTTGGTACAGGTATTTTCCCACCATGAATGAATGTGTTTATGCTGAAGTGAGAGGAGAGGTGGCTCTGAGGCTGTGTTTATGCTGATTGTGCAGCGTAGTGTAGTTTTGGTGCTCATTTAAACCTAAGATAGTGACTGTGATAACACCTGCTCAGACTACCTTTATTGCAATCACAGGCCCTTGCATTTTTCCTAACAAGACTCAAAGTTATGAAGCAGGAGAACAGGTGTGCAAATGTAAGTTTGAGGCCACATCAACCTAAAATCAAGCCCTAAATCCATAACTGATC
The DNA here is from genome assembly GCF_001952655.1 of Monopterus albus. Classification (NCBI taxonomy): domain Eukaryota; kingdom Metazoa; phylum Chordata; class Actinopteri; order Synbranchiformes; family Synbranchidae; genus Monopterus; species Monopterus albus. The sequence continues at coordinate 233,891 of NW_018128040.1, forward strand.
TGTCGGAATTCACCGAGAATTCACCGAGAATACTTTATAGTGAATTATGAAATGTGATAATTTAGATAATTTTCAAATAAGATAAATAAAACAGTACCAGAGTATGTGGCTGCAGATATCAATATGATCACACAGGGCTGGCACGCATCATCATGCACCATCTGTCCTTACAAAATGCAACCAGGGGGCCAATTACATTATGCAGCTGAACATGCCCATTCACCTGGAGTTTAGACTTATCTTTAAGGCTGCACAATATTTCAGGAAAATAGAGCCCAAAACAGATTTAGGTGCTTCCATAGCGTTGCTATAATGGCCATCATGAACTAAATTGTAAAAGATGGCAATGAATCTTGTCAAAGACAAACTTAGACTAATGCTGCAATGGGAAAGACCGAGCCAGATTAAAGAATCCCATTATATTTCCAATATGGGTTGACGTTAATAACCTTCTCCAAAATTACTGCAATTACAGGAATCATGCTTCATTATGCATCTTATCTGTATGCAGCTCTACACCTAACTTTCTCAAAAAATCAGCCTCTCAGTTTTGCCTTTTTCTGAGCTTGTTTTAGCTTGAATGTAATGTCTTATAATGAAAAATATAAGAATTCTTTCATTAAAAGATGAAAGGTGAGAAAATAAAAACTGGAAAGGTAAGCAGACAGAAGGCAGCCAATGAGAAAGTGTGGCTCAAAGACATTTTCTAAGCCCTTTTACTTTTACCCTTATTTCTTTGTTTATAATGTAGGTAATTAGGATTTTATATATTAATGCATTATGGGGGTTAAGACTGGGGGGCAGTGTAACCAGTAAACCCATTAACTTTCATAGTCAGGAGTCAAGTCACTGAATTGATTTAAATTCATTGCTTGGAGGCATAACCCCTTAGTTCAATCTCAATCAAGAAAGACTATGTTTATGCACATTCTGAATCCATCTGTAGTGAAACCAAGTAGGAGAAACCAATTATTTCCCCAAAATAATTTCCCCAGTTTGTCACAGTCCGGTTCCGGTTATGTACCTGTCCCATGTTTTACCTGTCATTTCAAACTCAGCCCCTTGTCATTGTTCTTACAGCATTTCCCTGCTACTACTACCTGCTGTCCTTTGCTCCACCCACACTCACTTCTTTCCTATCTGTGCAGTCACCCAGTCAGTACATAAGCCAGCAGGCTGTTTGCACACACTGTCAGATTGTCCATGATGTACTGAAGCCCGTCTTGTGACTTTTCAGATTTAATTTATTCATTCATGTTCTACTAACATCCTGTCTCCCCATCTGGACTCGGACCATCCCCCCTGCCTGCCTGAAGTGTTCACCATACAGGACACTTTTTAAACAAATGTTTAACGAATAATCTTTCATCTCAGATATTTCTAAATCATGACATCAGTGGCATCAATCAAAGTCAGGTTATTGGCGGTGCATTAAAAGTGGACAAGAGGAGTTGGTTTAATTGGTCATTACTAAAGCCAGCCTGTACTCCAACTGCTCATAATACATTCCTCCCACTAATAGTGTATTCATTCATTCTCTCTTTCATTCAGCCCAGTATGAAACCAATGCCAGTGGTCACAAAAACTGCAAAAAAAAAAAAAGATATTGGACACACCCATATGTGCCTTTGCCCTAGTTTATAATTACATTTGCCTCTGTGGCCTATTTTAGAAAAATAGACTCCCCTGTCTTTTTGGATTAGAAATGCAGACCACTAACAGTTGGTCAACAATATACAGTATGTGCTTGGTAGAAGTCCAGCAGGCCATCTGAGGTAGTTCAAGTGGTATGCTGATCTGAAACTTAAAACAAAACATGTAAGCGTACTGAAGCAAGACAAGGCAAAGACTCTGTTTGCCTTTATCAGAGGTAATTCTTAAAGATCAGCTTAGTGTGCCCTGTAAAAATACACACTAGATCAAATTAAGATCATTGTAAAGATTCATTCATTCCGTACTTCCAAAGACATTTTGCAGTGCAAAGATAAGCAGCAAGTGTAAAGGATTAACTGATGACCTTAGACTGCAAAGATTCATGCTGCTCTGTTTTCACACTACTGATACACAGATGTCAAAAGAGCCAACACGCAGAGTAACAATGTGTTTGTGAGACACACTGGCAAGGTCACATTGTAGACATTCTCAGCGAAATTACGCAGTCTGGAAAGGGTTCACATTGAAGCTTTGAGGAGGATTTGAATGATTATTTTGTCATAGAATGGTAAATTAACATTATGAGCAGCGTTATCTCTTTTACTATTGACAAATTATTCTTCATTTTACTGAGTTTGCACTCAAGAATTAGAATTACACACAAGATGAACTGTAAAAATTGTGTTATTTCCTCATTTCCTAAGAATTATTTGCTCATTATAAATAATATGATAGAGGTGAAATTCTGATCTTGAAGGCAAAACTAATTACCTTTCTCCATGTGAGCATTTCCCTGTGATATTTTCCATAAATAATTCTTACTGTGCTGATTCCAAGATTTAAATCACAACAGCTAGATAATCCTCTGCTGTGTCCTCCTAGCCGCTCTGAAATGAACACCAAACGTGCACTGTGCTGCCAAATTGGCATAAGCACACTCTCAGCTGCACCTTAAGTGCATTCATTCATGGCAACAAAATACCAAACACATCAATGTGCAAAACAACACAGACTTATGCTAAACTAAAATTGCACAAAGACAGTTTGAAGCTTTGCTGGCTTTGTTTTTACTAATGGAATCACAATCTCACAACTGAGAAAACTACACAGATTTACTTGGGCACTGTATTTCGCTTTTTTATTTCCTTCTTGTTAACGTTTACCTACTCATGTTGCCTGCTCTGTTGTGGGCTCCTGGACTGAAAGCTGCTGTGATACCATTTATTCAGAACAGTTACTCTGGAGATCAATAGCTACTGAAAAGTAGATGAGAAATGGATCTGAGAGATGGAGGAGGAGTGCCATAGTGTGTCTGTGACTGATAGAGCTGGCATTACTTTCTGGATATAGGTCACCATAGCTTATCCACTTAAGGCATATTAATTACCAACCAAGAGAAAATGCATCATTACAGACTGTCATCTTTGTAACATGTAAGTCATAAGTGGGTAAAAGGAGTTTGAGGTAAATGTAAAGCTGATGCAGAAGGCTAATACATTTACAGATGTATCAGAGATGCACACATAAAGGAGGTTTATGTCAGTTTACTGAGACTTGTTAACCATAAAATTACCATATAGAAATTACCACCTCTATGCTTAATGACTTTGATGTTGATGTATTTGTTCCATAAACAGCATGCTTACATGCACACTATATAACATAGCATAGTGACACTTCTAGATCCATCCATCTATTATCTATATACTGCTTATTCTAACAAGAGTTTCACGGGGCTAGAGCCAATCCCAGCTGACACTGAGCGAAAGGCGAAGTACATCCTGGACAGGTCACCAGTCTATCACAGGGATGACACTTAGAGACAAACAACCACACACGCTCACTCCTATGGGCAATTTAGAGTCGCCGATGAACCTGAACTGCATGTCAACAACAACAGTAAAATAATCTCAAGGCATTTTACAGGGTTTAACTACAGTATTACAGAGGAAAAACCAACAATAACTACTGAAATGCTTCAGTAAACTTGATTTGATATAGTGAAACCAATAATCTACCGCTGTATTCTACTATATTGTCCACAAAAAATCTGTTTTTTGAGTATGTAAACGTGGCTAAAGGGGTTTTTCCATTGTAAGAACCTACCATAACATGCCAAGTCAAGTAACTCTAGTCACTGGGGTGCCTAGAGCAGTCGCTTGTGACTGGTTAAATGTCAGTGTGGAGTGAGTGGACTGTGGGCAATGTGGTACTGCTGTCTCATTTCTGCAAGTCTGTGTTCTGCTTGTTCAACAGCTGATTGATAAACTGCTCATACAGACTCTGTTACTGGCTGATTGTTGCACTATGGAGTGATCCTCTGTCTGCTCAACTGAGAGTGCATGTGTCTCCTCTAAGGCCTGACACAAAGAAAATACCATGGAAAAACGAAGCAGGGCTGTCCTTGTCAACCTGGGAGGTCATGCAGGGTGAAGTATGCGGTATAACACTTGTTAGGTTCCAATAGTGGAAATGCATGGTGTCTGCTTTGACATGGTTATACTTAAATCTTCAGCTGCCCTTATCTATAGCTCAGCCAGTTAAAGAAAAGAACCATATTTCTAACATCTCTTTCCCCATCTTGTTTTAGTACATACACCTTCCATCCCATCTAATGGTATATTCTTTCATTTGCATATTTCATTGGTCTGAGGCAGCTCGGAATTAGTCCGTGAATCACCAAACTAGTCTTGCAATTTTGTCAATACACAATATTTACTGAAGCAAACAGAAAAAGTGGTACCATAAAGTATTTGTAAACTCTTTTTATGCTTGTCTTTTCAAGATGAAAATGCAGACCTTGCAGAATTAACAAATATTATTTTTGTTGTGTTTAACAGATGCTCACTTTTTTTTAAGGAAAAACGAAAATTTCCCAACAGTTAAAAAACAGGGTATGCTGAACTAAATAAACAAGATGAAATCAGATCACAACAGCCTTGGTGTCTAACTCAGGGATTTAGTGAAGGGAACCAAGGGACATGACGAGGGAGGACACTGACAGCTTGTACCCTTGATGGCCAAATCCCGACCCGTGTTTTCCTTCCAAGTAAGGGAGCATTTCCAGCTGACAGACACTGTGTTGTGTGTGCCCTGTCTGGCACACAGATTGTCATACCCTTATCATCTTCCTGACTCCTGCTATTTAAACTTTGTATTCTCTCTTTCCAGCCCTTTTTGGGGCTGCTGTCCCTGAGCCATTTCTTCCATCATTTGAGAAAGAAACATTCAAACTCTTAAGTCCAGTTATCCATCTGTGCTGGGAATACCAGAGGTATAAATTCACATGAAATCACATAATGACTGTATACTTTAGTAGTATACTCAGCAGTGTAATCACTGCTTTAGTGCACTCAGAAACAGGCCAGATCTGTGTTTGACTGTACTCTCTTGGCCAAGAATAAATACTTCATGCTTACAACTGAACGTTGATGGTCCTTATTTAATATCTCATCATATGAGAGTTTTCATCATCACAGCAGAGTAAATCAAAAGTATTTTAGAAGACTGGCCACTTTTGTCTGGTTTCAATAAAGCATCACAGAAGACATTAGTAACTGTAAAATAAAATGCACCTGTCTTCATATTTATTATATTTTTACATAATCCAGTAATATGACCCGTTTGTAAAAAGTTATAAATAAAACAAAGATATTTTTCCTCTAATCTGTTAGTAAAGAAACTGAAGAAAATACCACGGTAAGTAACATGAAGTTGAATTAAGCCAGATGATGTTATCTTTAAAGCTAAGAAGCAAAGAAATGACAACCCATGTTCATTTTTTATCATGATGGACATGAATACAGCCATGAAGAGCTGAAGTTTGGGCGAGAGGAGAAGATCTCGCTGCACAGCTCCAGTAGTGTCGAAGGGGGCTGTTGCAAGATTTGGGAGATTCTTTCTGTGTACTGTGTCCACATACTATTGAAGCAATGAACTCACTCTGCGCTGGAGATTTCCACCCCATCTGTGACCACAGAATGGAAAAGGGAACAAAGATGAGTCAGTAAGCGCTGTCCTCTCCTCCTGCTGTGACATTTTTGAAAAGGCAGTGCATTTGACTCTTCCCTGAACTGAATTGATAAGGGTGGGAATGGAAATAAGTTAAAAACCTACAGATTGTTTGATTGCTGGAGGAAATCCTTTTTTAAATTACTGCTGTTACTTAAGCTCTGGATTTGCTAAAATATACAAAAACCACATGCTATTCTGACCTGGGCCTTATTTATCAAGCATCTCAGAGTAGAAAAGCAGTCCCAGCTGGCCAAATCTTCTCTGAGTGACACATTTTTGTTCCTGCTTTTACAAGTAGAAATAAGAATCTTAGGAAATCACATCTATCTCTGCCAAATTGTAGGAGTGCTCCAGAAATCTCCCCACTTGTTAGGATCTGCCAGGAGATTGCAAACTGACAAAGATATTGTTTTTGTCTTTTAAGATATTTTCCAAATTTTAACCATGTGTTTATTATTGTAACCATGATGATGACTGTTCCTTAACCTCAAGGTATTAGTCACTTTAACCCTAAATCTAACCAGATGATTGTTGTGCATAAGCCTAACCAAACCTTAACAACACTGCCAACATTTGTCATTAAAATGCATGGTGAAAGCACACAGTGTTATTTCGCAGATATGAGAGTCAAATCAGATAATGCTTCTTTGTTTTCAGTAACACGCAAAGGCATTTTTGGCTTTATGCTGCCAAACCAGAAAGGTGCGTTGTTAAAGTGTTGAGCATTCAAATATGTAAAAAGATGATTAGCTGTGGTTTCACTGTAGCACATACATTTAAGGGACAAACACCTGAAGTGAAAACCTGATTAAAATGCAATCAAATCAAGCAATCAATTACACATGCTAAAAGAATACAAGCAGCACAGGTGAAATTTTGATTTGTTGTTTTAAAGATAACAGTTGTATTTCATTCAGATGTGTTAGTCTCCAGCTCAGCTCTGGTTTCTGTGAATATGCAGTCTGCCTCCCATTTACACCAAATAAAATAAAGCTGATAAATTCACATATTCATTTCTTGGTTTGTTGTTGCATTCTCCCTCCAGCGCTGGCATATTTGCAGATCAGAGTTTGCCAATACAAACAGTGGCGCACTCTGTTTGAAAATGTAGATTTTCTAGCAGTGTGTCATCACCCGTTTGTATAATGTTACACTGCCAGACCACAAACTCTCGTAGACTGCAGTCCAGTTAATTGTACCTACTGCGTATCCACACTGAATTCATCACATCATGTCTGTTTTCTGGGTGCAAGGTAATTTCATTGGCCAATCAGCTACTGTCACTGCCTGTTTACTAACACATCTACAAGGAAGGGGACATCATTATTAGTCACATCTGTGCTTTTCCTGCTTTGACCAGTCAAAATATCTGCATTTAAAAGACTTACTGTTCAGGGAGGGCATGGCTGACAAATGTTCAACAGCAACAATAGATGACAATTTAAATAGTAAAATCTGTCTTTCTAGAGTTCTAGAAGATGGTTACAATCCATTAGGTCTACCCCCAATTGGTTTTCACTTCAGCATGAGTTTTAGGTCTAACAGCAACGTAACATCCTCTAATCTAATGTAACATTACCGTAGAAAGTGTGGATGTTGAAGACAGCATACGTCACGTCATCTGTTATCTGACCACAGAGGTTATACTTAGCTTTTTCAACGTAGATTATTCAGTCGCGTTCGTATTTACCAAGTTAATATGTTTGTGCTTGTTTAATCAAAACAAAATAACGGCTACTAAGCCATTCATTAAAATACAATTAAGCTGTTCAGTAATATTATTTGATGCTAGCCCACCCCCTAATTGCTCTAGTTCCAAACTAAAATGTCAGGTGTCAGTTGTCAAGTATAGAAAATTAAACTTGCCAATATGTAGGGTGTCACCAACACTATAGTAATTATTTTAAAGGCGCTTTTTTGAATTTTCTTCTAAGTATTTTTCATGAGCTCATATTTTTGTGCATCACCTGTAATTTCTATTACCGAAGTGTGTTACTGATGTTGGACAGTGTCATTAGAGCCACGGGTTTTCCCTCCTCTTTCATGCATCGCTCTACGAATGCATTTGCCCCTTCTTCCCCTTTCCTTGACCACCTATTTACTCCAGGTCTCTGTGTCTCACACAACTTAATGTGACATTTATTTGTAATTAGACCATTACATATTCTAATAGAAAATGATATCCCTTAAGGTCTCCCTGTCAATTGCATGGGCAGCTTTGATGATAATCAGAAAAAAAAACATTTTATATGACATGAACTGCCATCCCAAATTAGCAGGCGCAAAATCCTTATCAGGGGACTGACCTTCCAGAGCACTGCTCAAACTTCGGCAGCATGTAGACAGAATATGGTCTGTTTGTCAGCATGGAAACTACTAATGTACATTATCATTTACATCTTATCATGCTACCTCTGTGGAGCTTGTTATAGTCCATATTCATTAAGACCACTTAAGCCAAAATGTATGGTGTTTCTGTATTGCAGTTATACTCGACAGAATACTATGTAGATTAATACAAAGTATACTGCATCCATACACACAAATTATGGAGCTGATCAAGATTTCAGCTTACGACATTAATTTTCACTTCTTATGACATGATGATCCGTGAATATTCTTTGTGAATGAGTGAGTTTCCTCAGTCTGCTCGCTCAGCAAGGCTATTCCTGTGAGGGTTCCTATCTTATGAGGAACACCTTGGGAGCTCCATGAGTTAGTAATGAGTGATCATGCAGCATGCTGTGATGACAAACAGTGAAACCTGAGAGTAAGTGGTGCAGTCTGTGCAGTTTGCAATTAGTAGAAGAGATACTTAGATCAGGTAGGAAATGAGTGATATCCATCCAAACTCACATACAGTATAATAACTGTGTTTTCACTGAATGAGTCACTAGATTTTGCTGGTCTCCCCCACAGATGTTTACGGCAGTTTATGTGCAACAAAAAGTTCAAATTCATTGAACTTTGGCCCCAGTGGCACTGACCTTTGTCAGGGCAGCTCAGCACTTTTGTCCACTGTTTGAACTGATGAAAAAGCTTGCTTGGGTTTCTGAGTTTTTCAGAATACAAAAACAAATGACCCTCATATCCAGACCAGATAAAGAGAGACACCCTATTTACCAGGTGAAATATCAGCATATAGGTGCAACTACCGAGCTAGAGAAAAGGCGCTAATTTTAAATTGGTTAGGATAGGACAGAGGCTTTGTGAAAAAAAAAGTAAAATGTATGTGATGTAGCAGCTGTCCAGTGGCCTCGTAAAGGTAAAACTCAGTCTTTAGTGGCCCCTGGTCAATCAGCCATTAAGAATGTGATCAAAAAGGAGAATCTAACCAAACAATGACTTGGTATGGTAAAACTGATTTTATGGAGCAGAGCCTTTCTCTCTTACTTTGTTGTCAGACCATGGACTTAATGGTTTGAATTTTGTTGAAATGTTTCATAGATTATAATTTTTAGTATAGTGGCATTTTATGAATATATTTTCAACACATATTTATATATAGTTTGACAAGATTTGATGGATTCCTTGGAAAAAACCTTTGTCTCTTAACAGTTTATAGTGTACAAATAACAGTGGGAATAACATGACTATAGTGAATTGTACTGAAGTGGCAAATGCCAACATTAAAACCAGGAGTGGGATTGGTAGCAGTAAAACAAAATGTGCTATTATCCTATACAACATTTTCAGAGACCTTAGTATGCACATTCCCTCATCTATTTTATTTATCCTTTCACATTACATCCTGAACACAGTGCTGTCTCTTTGTCCATTTCTTCAGTGTCGCTTTCTCCATATCATGGGGGCTCTTGTCTCAGGAATGAGATTAGATGAGTAAGGTGGTCAGCTGTGGCAGATTTGGAGTACAATGTGAGAAAAAGCAATTGCATTTCATATTGAATTGGGAATAAGGGACAACAGCCCCCCCACTGGTGTTCTGAACAGCGGTTTTGAAGCTCAGGTTTGGCCATCACCATATTGGTAGTGCTTCACTCTGCCTGCAACAGCTAATCCAAAAATGGACAAAGAGGTGGCGCGTGAGTGGAGTGCTCTAAACAGCTAGTGGTCAGCCACCTATGGCGGGACCCTCCCACCTGTCACTCAAAGTGGCCACGCTCTTAATTATGTGTAACTTTTAGTCTCAATATAATTTAAACATGCAAGTTATTAAAATAAATAAATCGCCCACTGTACTGTTGCCATGAAAGGGAAAATTTGCTATAGAGAACAAAACATTTGTAAATGAAAAACTGAATGATGAAAACATTTATAGTATCAAAAGTACACTACAGTTTATAGCTTCAGACTAAATGAGAAAGTGAGTTAAACAATCATTTAGCTATTAAACAAAGGTTCCCCAGTAGTTATGCTCACGTTCAGTTTGTTCTGGACTGCAACTGTAAGCACCTCAGTGCCACTAACACAGAAAAATCAGTGTGGCTCTGGCCAGAAGAGAGCACTGATTGGGTAAAGTGTGAGGCGAGGTGACCCTTTAACATTGTTGGTTGCAAAAATTAGACTTTAATTCCCTTGATTTTAACCTCCTTGTTCTCACCCCTGTTGTTCCACTGCTTTCTGTTGCCTTAAGTGATCCAGTTACTTTTAACAGCATAGCATCTCTGTGTCTCAACCTTCTGGTTCACATCTGTCATGGCTAGTGAGACAGTGACAGAGAAAGGGAAATGGTCAGAAAGAGGGAGAAAGAGCGCTTTGTGAGCCCCACAGAGTGACAGCTGCCATTATACTGGGAATTCCCTCACATGTTGACTCTGTGCATGTGCTCCTGGCTTTCTAGTTCTCTCTGCCACATATTTGCTTGATTTTAGCGTAGTGTGAATTTCATTGTGGTGGAAATATTTCATCACCGGCCTCTTTTCATATGATGAAGATGGCACGTTGATATGGAAGAGATCTCATGAAGCGATAACTGTGTGGAAAACGTATGTTTTTTTAGTTCCAGCGAAACTACATTTGGGTCTACAAGGACCAACTTCAACTCCAGAGGTCAAAATAGCTATCTAAAATGTTCTGTTGTATATCATATTTAAATTATTATAAGGTCATAATATCAAGCCTTGAGTTTTGTTATTAGGGTTTTTGAATAATTACTGTAAATTAAAGCAAACTACCAAATTGTCCCTGAGCGTAAAATGGTTCAAAATGTTTCCACGTGGTGGAGCTCTACATATTGTATTTCTTGGAGGACCAACTGTTAGAGCAAACCCATGATGTCTGATATGTGATTGCTGGATGTTACCCAATCAGTATGTGACATGGTTGAGGACATTGTAAATGTGCTGAAACGGATGATGCCAAACAAGACATGACCTATAGTTGTATAGTTACACTGGCTGAGCACACA
>NW_018128040.1:244964-247443 GCF_001952655.1 Monopterus albus
ACAGCAAAAAAAGATGTTCGACAGAATGGCTTTGGTACGGTTGACTAAACTGGAAAAATGTGAGTCTGCCAAGGCCATCACATACCTGGGGTAAGGTGGTCCAGTAAGGACACAAGTGCAAGATTAAATTACAGCTGCCACTTACAATACCTCCCACCCTACTCCTAAAATAGAGCTCACTCATTACACAGGTATGCTGTGTTATGATCACCCATTCTCCTTAGCTGTAGCGTCCCTGACAGGTTTTGTGAAAGCCCTGGCTAAGCATGTCTGGAACAATTTTTGACAAATGTCACAAGGTGTTTGAAAATGTGCAGACACTCTTGTATGCTGCCTCCTTCATGAATACAGGGACAATTTTCACTGCAGGTGGACACTTCAGTGTGGGAGCAGGTGCTGTCCTGTTACAGGGAGATTATCGGGGGAGTCATATACCTGTCACTTCCTTCTTCTATGTTTAAAATTTACAAGCTCAATTACTGTTTTAGAAGAAAGCACTAGCATTAATATGAGCTCTGCAGTACTTTAATGTAGTAAGGTGTGTCCCAGCTTGGGCTCCATAGATCACAAACTTCTCGCATTTTGCTGATCTTACCAAACTCAGACAACCCATTATCTTCATCCAGCCCAGTATTGCTAGGAATTACATCTATATATGTTAAATTTACACCTCGTGAATTATGTCCAATGCCACTGTTCAGTGCAGAATGTATTGTGCCTTTTAAGCCAATCCTTTCATTATTTATACTGCTTGGAGCTGATCCCAGCTGACACCGGGTGAGAGACAGGGTACACCCTGGACAGGTCACCAGTCTATCAGAGCAATGACACACAGAAACAGACCACCTTTCACACCTACAGTAAAAAACAATTTAGAGCTGCCATTAACCTAACCTGTATATTTTTATACTCTGGGAGGTAGTTGGAGAGAAAACCCACTCAAGGGAGAACATGCAAAGTCCACTCTATTGTCTAGTGTATTTACTAAGTCAGAAGGCTTTTGCTTCTTCATGACTGTCAAAAACTCTGGCATGTGCAGATAATATACCTTGTCATTAAATGCATGTATGCAGATTATAATTGTACTGTAGTTACTTAACCATAATGCCTTTTGGTAGCTTTGCTGTTAATTGATTCACGTGGCCTAACAAACATTACACTCTCTCACTATTTGTTGATTTTCTTTTCTTTAGAAATTTCAGGAAATTTGCAGCGGGAAACTAGATGCTACTTTTTTGCCCTCTATTTATTTGGCACCTTCAAATCAATAGATGTGTGACATTTATGCTAAAGCTTGATTTTTAAATGTGGAAACACATGTAAAATCTAAGTAAATGATAAAGTACAAAAAGCAAAGAAAAGAACATCCAGTAAGAGAAAAAAAAATTACAATATAAAAATGATTACAGTTTAAAATGACGGAACCAGTTTGATAATGGTGCTGGGTACATTTGCTTGAGCACTTCACTAAATTCTATACTTCCATAATACCAACAGGGTAATAAGCAGAAATGTGTGTAGATATACAATAAAAGTATATTTTGTTGTCACTGTGTATCAAACGTTTAAGCACTGGTGTGCATCTATATACTGGATGTATGTGCATATAAATCTGAATTGAAATAAAATGTGATATTTCTTTGAATTCTCCACTGAACCCAGTTCCGTACACTATATTATTTCTCCATCTCAGTGACTTTCCATGTAACCACCACTCTATCATATTCGATCCCTGCTGCTGTCTCTCTCCTTCCTCCCTTACTCATCTCTCAGAGGCCTTGTTGACCATATGACCTTTTCATCAACTGGCTTGGCCAGTTGTAGACAAGGGCACATTACAGCTAAGTGATCAGTTGAACAGAATGACTGACAAGGGCTCAGATGGACAGGGCAGAGGGTGGCAGAGTGCTGGTGGTGAGATTCAGGCTGGAAACGCTCCTGAATATCAGAGATGAGGAAAAAAAAGAAGGTGAGAAACACAGAAGAGATAAAGCACCCTGGCATGCTGTTCACTGTCCATATGACCCCTCTCACTTTCTCTCAGCAGAAGGATGTGCCTGCCAGCAACTCAGTCCATCATGCTGACTCCAGCAGCTGAGCAACATCTGCTCATTAGACTTGACAGATGAAAAAGAGGCCTGTGAAGATGTGACAAGGAGGATGAGAGTGACTCCAACATGATACAGTATATCTCTCACAGAATTATGAGGAGCTCATGTAATATAGCAGCCCTGGTATGCTGTTATGTTCACTGTCTCTTGTACATGTGATCCATGTGCTAGGCTACATGGATACTGTAGGTAGCAAAACAAGGAATTGTGAATGGTAATCGAGGTATTTGCTTCATCTGTCACGCTTCTTTCAGCTCTATTGTGCTGTGCTGAAGGTCTTTCTCTCCATTACATTGTTTTGTTTCTTTTTTCTCTCTGTGAAATGTCACAGGGAAACGGGCACAAAGCATTGATGTGTATGAGAACCT
>NW_018128040.1:247466-289936 GCF_001952655.1 Monopterus albus
TCGCTCTTTCCACCTGTACTCCTGTGTTTGTAAGGGACAAAAAGATGGAGGGCAGGCACTCGAGGGAGACTGGGTCCAGAAATGCCTCGGTGCACATTACATACACATTCACAAACAAAAACACATGTGCTTTGTGCACATTTCTATGTAGAACACATTTCATTCCTTATACAGCACTGCATAAGAAAGATAACACAACCTAGTGAAAAAACATTCAAATCAGTGCAGACAAATAGACCCAATACAATGAAGTCATGTGGTACTAGACAAACTTTATTAAAGATTGTTTTGAGGGCATGTGTCTGGATACAGGCAACAAGAGAGTCCATGAATGGAATGAATTTAATGTTATCACCTTTGGAAGTAGATCACACCAGGCCTTTAACAAATGCTATGGCTGAGAGGAGGGATTAGAAAAAAAGGTCAGCAAGTGCAGGACTGAGACAGAAAAGAAAATTAAGTCATCACTATAGCTATCTGAAGTTCAAACCCCAACACTCTATCAACTCCCCTCCATTCTTATCTCCCCAACAACAGCAAGACCGGTGGCTGCCTGCGTGTTAGCTTTTTCTGCCGATGATACATGACACACAAGTCTTTTCCATGCTGTTGGCATTTGGTGAGGATTGCTAAAAAGTGTTCTTGGAAAAACAAAACTCATCTATTTTTATAGATTATATTATCAGTGTGGTGATGTTCCCAACCAAATTTCAGATTTTGTCAATTATTTCCTAAAACATGGTGTACTTTGTTGCTCTACTGAGATTTCTGTTGATCCAAAAAAAGAAAAAGCAAAAAAGTTGGATCTGGTTCAACTTTCACTGTACCGGGTGGTGACATCATCTGGCAAAGGTGCAGCACTGACCAATCACATATGGGGTATCGAGAGAGTGTGGACACCCAGAAGACTCTTTTGTTTAACTTGCTACCATGAGCATTTACTGCTATTCACTCTCGAACTTGGGCCACAGTTAATGTACAATAACACCATGCCATGCACATGGGTGTAATTTATGGTAGGGATGGTAGGGACATGTCCCTACCACTTTCATGATTACCTAAAATTGTCCCCACCACTATTTCGATTTATTTGCATATGTGCACAATTTCCACGGGCTCCACAAAGGCTTAACTTGTTTGGTTCCTGCCTAAATATGCAGGATGCAATTGCTGGAGTGCATTTTGGATGAAAGCAGCACAGTGCTCTGTTAGAGGTACAAGTTTGCCGGAGCAGCTGTCTGTCGCAGGTGCTTTGCCTTCTGTGATCATAACGTTATGGTACCTCTATCAAATATGTCACATTGATTGTTCAGTGATATGAAAGACATGGTCAGCTGTCCTGGGCATACACACCAGCCTTGCTAATGTTAGCACTATACAAACAAAGTTAGGTTAGTTAGGCATTACCATATGAGTAGCTATGCTATTCACAGCAGATGAACCAGCAAAATAAATGTTGAGTCAGGGTATGCTTTAGTGTGATTCTTGCTTTTAAGGTTACTTCTGGCTTGGGTAATATTTACCAGTTTTGTTCTTCTCATGTTGGCATTATACCTGTCCAAACAAAAGGAACATTAGTAATGTTAATTCTTATTAGTTTGTTGTTCTGTTTTCTTTGTGGCTACATCCTGGGGTTACTGTAGCCCATATTAATTTATTTCAGACTGAACCTCCTGAAATATTCCTTCTTACTTCAGTGGTCTGGGTTAGCATCATAGACACCAGGAATAAACAAGACATAAGGTTTTATTTCTTGGTAAGTGTAAATAGTACATAGACAAGAAGACAGAGAAAGGCCTGGTTTTGTTAGTTAGGGTACTGAATGTAAAACTGTGTTTTTTAACCTATCACTGCCCGCACACGGATGATACAAATTGGTGCAGCATGTTTAACCAAAACACAACAGAAACTCACAGGGTAGAAAGGTGAACAATGCCCCTCACATTGACTTGTCATAAAATGGCTGTATTGTACAAATCCAACAGCACTCCCCCAGAACTCCCCACCTCCTGACCAATGCAGCCCCTTAAAAAAACACAGCAGGAAGTTGTGTTTTACCACACTCAGTCTGAACGCCCCCTAATATATTTTGTCATTTTCTACTGTGGGTTCAGTCTAATCATCTATCAGGTTTTCCACACTTGAATTTAATTAATTAAATTATAAATAAATCTTTGAAATCCAGCCTGCAGTATATGCATTGAGATACCATCGATCTTATTGACTGCAGTTGCAGCTGTTTCATCTCTCAGACTAACTGTTCCTCAGGGCAAGATTCGCTTCATGGGTGATTACTTATTGTTTTCATTCTTCACCTGATCACCTTTATTGTCTGAGTGTGTCATGTGCAAAACTGTTGGATAACACGCCAGTCAGCACAGCTTCTCATTGCAGTCATACACCCATACGTCAGACCTCAGAAACACAAACCCTTGCTTTGCAAAAACTCTATTTTCTCCTTGATTAGTTAGTTTGCTTCTCATCTTTCTACATGACTTTAAGTGAGGCTGTCCTTTACAAAGCAGACAACTATTTCAGGGCACTGAAAGGTTTAAAGTAAAGGTCCTGGGAGGAGTTTGGAAAGGTAAGAAAAGAATTTCATCAGACAGCCTTATATATTCTACAAACCTTTCAGCAGTTCAAGGGGTTGAAAGCAGAACAACAACCAATCTGCTCATGGAAAGACTGAGGAAATGCTAATACCAAGAAAGTATATTATCTTAAAAAATGTTTTAAAAATTTGAGGAACTGCTGAGATCCATAAAAACATGCTCTGTGCAAGAAACAGATATGCAAGATTTGATGTTGGAGGGGGTGTTGTTCAGAGTTTGAGTTTTTCAATATAAAAAAAACACTCAATGCACCCAATGTGGTACTCATGTCAAGAATCCACTTGATGTTTATTGCTTATATAAGACTTTCTTATGAAGTACTACAGCAATTATGTGAACAGGATATTTACAGTAAATAACATGGCAAGAGGAGTAAAGTGTTCGGAGAATGCCACCATTACTGGAAAACCTGTTAACACCTCAAGGTGAGAGGTTTTATATTACAAGGAGACTTGTGATAAAGCAATTCAACTAGAAGAGACTTCGCCACACCAAATATGTGATTCAGTGGAGTGGCTGGATCAGTGATTGGATGAAAGAGAACGAGTGGGTGGTAGAAGAAGGGTAGAAAGGATGGGCCGGCGAAACAGGTGATGAAATAGGCTCAGTCTGGTTGAACTGCAGTAAATATTCAATTTCATAGCAATACTTGTTTAATCAGTACTATGATTGTTACATTAAAAGAGCAAATGATAAAGTAGGTTCAAAACTGCAAGTTGCTGCACAAAAAAAGTATTTGGAGCATAAGGTGTTCCCTGTGACAAGCAGAAAGCATACATATACGTACTTTATTATAACAGTGTGCAGTATGTGTTTCACAAACTTTCATTGTCCCAAAATGACTGACATGCTGGCCTTCATTTGTGTTTGTTCATAATGCTAGACAAACCCTCAAAGTAAAAGAAAAGACGATCCTTTGATGACTGTGTTTGTCTCTCTACCTCACTATACTTCATTCATACTCAGAGATTCTTTACCTTCCATCATTATAACAACATTGTTCCTTGTGCACTCTTTGCTTAGTGTGACTTAGTATGAGCTCCAATGCATTTGCAGAACCTGAACTGCACCATGTCTCTCAGCTACCCCAGGAGGCACTGTTGTTCCTAAATTGAGGAAAGCTGGGTTGCAGCTAATTCCAACTTTTCATGTCAGCTCCCTTGAGAATGAACACATGAGGTAAATTCGGGTATAAAATACAGAAGAAACATATTGGAGATACTGGTTTATGCTGTTCCAATAAGAGCTAAAATACTGTATAGTTAAAATATAAAAGGCACACACTTAAACCACTGGTCCATCCATACATACATACTGCACATACATCAAAAATTCCCAAAACAATACATGCGACTGGCACAGATGATGTTATTGGAAACGAAGAACAATATGCTCTCAAACCGAGTGCTGAAACCTGCACACAAATGCATACATTTCCTAAATAATATGCTTTCAAAAAGAATTATTCTTTGAGTACAGTATATGTTGAGATTTATTCTAATAATGTTCAAAACTAGATGACCTGGAGCCAGTACTGGCTGAAAACAGATGTCTAAATTGTATTAGCACCACAGTGTCAGTGTACCATATAAATTCATTCTGGGAATGTTAACTTGGAAGGTCACATTGGGTAAGTGTTAAATTATGAGGCTTCACACACATGCATAAAGTAGAACATTTGAGATTTGATTTACTGGTCTGTGGCATGACAAAAGAAGAAAAGAAAACATGCACCCGTGTCAGTGTGCTCTCCATCCCCCAGAGAGCTCCTGTGCGATCACACATTTGATCGGTGCGCATGAATGACAGCCACTGATCCTGCTGGGAGAGGTGCCGCTGCAGTTATAGCAATGCCCAGATTTTTTATTTTTTTTTATATATATACTAAAGTCATTGAAGTGGTTAAGCGTTTAGCTATGTGCAGAGGGGAAACAGGCAAATTGAGTTAAGGACCCAAACATGGGTGGGTGTTTCCTCTGCCAGGGCAAGGTGCCAGCTGGAGCATGGCTCATAATTACAGGCTGCTATCCATTTCACATTAGCTGGGTTTGGCTTCTGCTTTGAGTCAGGAATGAGCCTTGAACAGCTGGTTAATATGGTGAGACATTATTCAGGACACAGGTAGCACATCCTAATTGCAAGTTGAATTGTACACAGAGCTTGGTAAATAATTACTTGCATTTATAAAGATTTACAACTTATTACATAAAAAGAATTATTCCACAACAATCACACACACCACAATCTACCAAGCCTAGGTAAAACATTCTCGGCCCTTAAAAGTTCAGAACTATGCTGTGGATAATCACTGTAAAAGACTCAAGACTGATTAGGCTTTTCAACATGCTGTTAAGTCTACTGTTTTGGGCCTTTATAAGATGGTTAAAAATCTTGCAGCATTACATTTAAAATCAGAATCTTACAAGGAGTTTATCTTGATACTTTTCCCACCTGCTAGGGTTTCACTCAGGAGATCTCTTGGTCCATTGCCTGCTGCCATCTTCTTCCTACACCTTACTGTGACTACCCCCTTACTCCACTGACATGCAGTTTACCAAACATCTGCTCACTCTTCCTTCTGGGTCAGGCAACATCACTGTTTGCTTTGCTTACTTAACATAATGCCATGAGGGAGAAACTGTTGCTTTTTTGTGAAAAAACATTGGATGATTTTAATAAAATCAGTGTAGCTAAAAAATGCAATTTTACAAAGGTAGAAAGAAGAATTGTGACACTGTAGATACATCGAATACAGCTTTTTGGCCTGTCTACAGTAAAGCAACTGGTGACCTGTTTGAAACCTACAGTATGAAGAGTCAGGTGACAGTATAGCAAAGGAGTCCCTCGGTAGAGTTCCTCACATTCAGTCTT
This sequence comes from Monopterus albus, assembly GCF_001952655.1. NCBI lineage: Eukaryota > Metazoa > Chordata > Actinopteri > Synbranchiformes > Synbranchidae > Monopterus > Monopterus albus. The sequence continues at coordinate 252,950 of NW_018128040.1, forward strand.
TTAATACACGGTAAAGTATTGGCATAAGAGAATACTATACAACATAATAATTGCTTCAGTTTTACTGGAGTGAAAATACTTCCTATCCAACAAAAATCCTACAGTGACAGTGACTGAATCATCCCCTTGGAGTCCAGAAGGGGCGGAATTCAATGCACCAGCTGTAAGGAAGGTGAGTGTGTATTATAACGAATTCACTCACTGGAAACCACTACATTCACGTCACAGGCTACACTGCTCAATTCTGATTTTTTAATCTGATTAGATATTTTTGTGTTAGTAGTTCATGTTCGTGTTTGCAAGTAACATGTATCCAACTCCTGCCTGCCACTCATGTACAGATGTAACTGAAAATTTGTTGTTGTTTTCATCAGTGGTTATTTTTGTGTCACATAGTCAGAGAACTGATATTAATCAGATATAGAAGCACATACAGCTTTGATTGTGGTAAAAAATCCCTGGAAGCCTTTTCACTGAATGGTGGGTTTGTTTATGATTCTGGCTAGAAATGTTCATGGCTTGCACATAAACAGATAAACTGGTGAGTTATTGTCCTTCTGGTCAGTTTTGACTAACTTTTTGACAGTGTTTCTGATTCTGCCTGGGCTTCTTTCAGCAGTTTCCCAAACTACTGCATATTCCACTGTGCCACCTGCACCTCCTCCAGTTTGGCTAAGTGGGGCTAAACCCCCAGTATCTTCCATTAGTTAGACAGCTGCCATGTTGGGTGTTGTGGTTCCTGGATGTATATGTGATATTTAGCTGAGTGTGTTCAAGACTGGCTACTACATTCCTGCCTGTGACAGCCAACTGGCAAACAAATGTATTCTCTGTTATTTGGTCAGACAGGACATGCAGACTGGGTTATATCCATGCGTCTGGGTTGGCCCCAAAGATGTTGTCAAGGATCAGCTACTGTGGCATTGCGGCTAAAAAGACAGATGAAAAGAGTGACACAGGATGAAAATGACACAGGGTGATCACCTGATGTTCAATAAAAATATTTTATACATTTGTTATCCTGTTGCATGATAAAATACTTCTGTTATTACCATAATAACAGAGAAATCTACATAATGGCTTTGAAAGCCTTCCACTTGTTCCAACTCTCACCTTGGCCCTGTCTCCACCATGTGTTTTCTCTTTCACTTTATAACCAGTCCCTTGCTTTTGTCTTCTCAAAGCCCCCCTTTGCTCTCTTGCTCTACCCTTCTCCATCCATACTCAGCTGCTTCTCATCAGGGTGATCTCCCTGCATTCAGCGGTCAGCCGTCCCTCACTGCCAGGTTCTCGGACGGTGATTATACAGCTATTCTTCATCTTCTTACTGTACTTCATTGCCGACGCAGGCTATTCCCTGCACCTCACCTCTACCTCCCCGCTTTTGAACCACTTGCTCCATTCATGTTTGGACCTTTGCTTGTTTCTGGTTCTGGTTAGTTGCCTGCTCCTTCTGCGTTCTGTGTCTATGGCTTGGTCTGTCTTATGAATGAGCTGTTTTGCCCCTACCAACAAGTTAGTCTATGTGCTTCCTGTTGTATTCACCAGAAGGGTGTTTTATTATTTCCTCTCTCATTTTTTAAGTTACCTGTTTAGACTTTTGTGTTACCGGTACTTATGTCTTGTGTAGAGGTTTTTGTTTTTAGTTAACTGACACTCACCATGCAGAAGTAGAACTACATTAATTCCAATGTGCCAAATATGTGATAAAAGTCCTTAAAGGGTAAAAGATTCCATGTTCATAATTAATAATCCTATTTACTGGCTGTGGTGAGTTTTTTTTTTAAATAACCCTGAACTGCTCTAATCTAGCATTAGAGTCCCTGACTGTCCAAATGGGCACAACAGCAGAGCCACCTGGTGAACGCTGGTGAAAAACAATCATATCATTCTGCTTGCATGTTTGTGAATATCTCAAACTACTTGTCCCTGAATATTTTGGTTTTTGAAAAAGGTCAAGAAGTGAAACATTTGCACAGCTTGACAATAAGAGATTCCATTCAAAGATTCAAAACAGGCATCACTTCACAGTTGGTCTTCCTGTTGTTAAAGTATAATTCGAATGAATGTTTCATGAGTTGACACATACATAACAAAACAACTGCTGGGCACAGATGGCCCAGCACTAGTCAGCCTCAGTAACTGTTAACATGCTGTTTAGGTCACCAGTTGAATATGTGGGCACAATACTACAGTAAGAATGGATTTCTGAGCCATTTGCTCTCTGAAGGAAATGTGGAAACAACGATTATAACAAAGATAGAAAGAAAAGACATTCTATGACAAATGAAATGAGCTGTGAATGCATCTAAGATGATGCGGATGCTCCACTCCTTTGATACAGGTGCAGTTCTACGTTGATCAACCTAAAGCTAATCAATCTTTAGCATATCCACTATTCCTATAGTCAGCAGTTGATCATTTAAAAACCAATTCATTTAAAGCCTCTTTCTCTGTCTCGTTTTACCTTGGAGGCATCCACATTTTAATCATCATTACCATGATCATAATTACCATTCACATCATCATAATCCTTAAGACATTAAACAAGCTGCTGCTAATACCTCATGAGAAAGAGCTTGGGCACATTTACTGACTGAACTGTTGCTGTAAATTGCTTTCCAAGCCCAAATGCTCACTCAAGTCCCAAATGAGGTTGGCATGGAGAACTGACAAACCTTTTATTACAATGCAGATGTAAAAAATTCAATGTATTTTAATCAGTTGTCATTTTGACATACTATAATTTGAAGGAAAATGTATTATAGGAAACCACAGCTCTACATGTTTTGTGCTGAAGCAAAAATGTCAGTGTGTTTGCTAATTTTAACATGCAACATTTGAATCTGGAAAACAGTTCTTTTTAAATTGGATTCCACTTAATAGAAAGTCTTAGGTTTATTCAACCCCAACTTCAGCCTGATTCATGCCATGTGGACCTTAGGAGGAGGAGCCGGAGATTGTTTATTTTTGCTCATCATCTTCTAAAGGTGCATCTGGAGTCAGAGTTCACGTCCTTTCTGGATCTGCGCTCTTTCCTTTACTGGCGCCCTTCCATGCTAAGGAAGGAAATCTAGGAGTGAAGTTGCAGCCTGTATTCTCTTACAAGGTTTCTGTTTGTTGCTATCTTATTTCAGGGATTTTATGGTGATGAATTAGCAGTGTTATATACTTATTAAGTCTAAAGCTCATTTGGCAGTCGATCTTCTTGGATAGTTAGTGAAGGGGTGACAGTGACATGGGTTTTTTGCCAATCCAAACTCCAAACAACCCAAGCATCAACATGACCAGGCGTCTTCTCACATTACTGCTTGATGGTGTACTTACGGCAGGGGTCAGCAACACACAGCTCCTGCGCCACATGCGGCTCTTTAGCCCTTCTCTAATGGCTCTCTGGCTTATTGGCTACTGCCAAGCCTGCTAAGTTAGGGGGGTCATCACAAGTCCAAAAACATCTTAGCAAATTTCTAAATTGGCATTACTTGCATCAACTGATCTCATATTCAAAAACTAGATGGTTATTTCTTGACTAAAACAAATACCACAACTTAAAGTCACATAATAACGGTCCTAGGAGGAAAATTATTTCAGCCTGCCCTGTCACTACACTGAAACGATGGGGTGGTGTAGTGTCCATTGCTTCCATTTACTAAAAAGATATGTAGGTCATCCAGGTACTATGTTTTTTCATGCCCACACAAACACAGGGAGGATAAGCCTGCGTAGCTATTTATAGATACATTTTTAAGTAAGCCCACACAGCACCAGATTTTTTTTCCATTACACACTTTTGTGCTTTGTTGGAAATGGCATCCCCCAATAAAAATAACAAAGGTGTCAATTGCTGTCTTTCTTGTTGTAGTTCTATAATTTCATAAATGCGACAAAACAATGTGTTAATGTAATAGGGATGGAAAGAATACAAAATAGTCTAATCATAGATAGCATCAGCCACGTTCGGGTAAAACATGTAGGAATGCTCATTTAAACCTGTTTGTACTGTTGATTGGCTATTTAGGAAGATTGTTTTTTTTTTTTCTGGCTAAAAATGGCTCTTCAGATAGTAATAGTTGCTGACCCCTGACCTGGGGGAATCACCAGCTAAACTGTTTAGACAATATGAGGTATGTTGATACAAATGTTAAAAGATGGAGTGATCTCTTTCTACCACCTTCTCTCTTATCTTCCCTTATCCTGTCTGGTATGTCTTGGAAAGGTCAGATCATATAGTACAGCCTTTACATTTTATGGACTAAGCCATAACAAAAATTCTTGTAAGAAATAAATGGCATGTAAGGACTCTCTTGCCTCTACAGTAAGTGTAAAAAAATCTGTTTTGGTTTTCTGTCAGGGAATATTTTAGAATAATCGGTGAAATAAGATTCCCTAGAAAACACTCGCAATCTCTGAAGTCACTGACAGGTTGTGTTTAATAAACAACCCATATTTCTCTTTTACTCTTTCTCCGTATAAATCCCGTCCAAACAGCTATATTTTTATATGCTTATGTTATTTTATTTTATAGTTGTGATGATTTGGCAATAAAAGGTCCTGGGTGAGATTTTTGCTCATAATACCTATTCACAACGTTACTGGGAAACACATACTACTGAACTGAGAGAAGGGCTGTAGTTAATCATGTTATAAATCATCTTCCATAGATACATTTACTCAGTAGTTCAACAGTAATTGGTTGACATGTGACAAGTTCAAAAAAGTGAATGTAAAATGAACGGTGTCAGCAATACACAGGAGCACCAGGAACAAAGCTGATTATGTATCAAGGAATTGATTCCTTTAATTGATTCCCTTTACAAAACATATGGAGTCTTGTATATTTGAAGTCTTGTGGAAAATTGTTCTGAAGCGAGACTGTGGAAGGCTGTGATCATTTATGTGTATACATACATTTATATTGCTGTCTGTATTCTGTTTACACTGTGTTTGAAATATTTTAAAAAGGGTATTTTGTTGGAACCATCATGGTTTGGCTCAAAAAGCCCTCCAACATAAACTTCGATATACATAGCCCCACCTTAGAGTACAAACCATAGGACCCTTCCAGCAGCATGCTTACTAGATCTATGGTAACTATCATACACGCCTTACAGCTGTTAACTCCAGCAAGTGCACAAACATTTGTAAACATGCTGTTATGATTATGGAACAGACACAGTTTCATTAGGTTTGTATACAAACACCACTTGGCTAGGATTTGGAAAAAAAAAATAGCTTGGGATAAAATAAGTGTAGTCGTGAATGTTTTGTCTGAGCAATGTTGTGAAACATTCACATCCACTGTCATGAAGCACTGTCACGTGTGTTTGGGATGCTGAGACATCATTCCAAACTGAATGTGGCAGCTCAGATAGATGTTGATTTATGGTGCACCTCTTGCCCTCTGGACCCCTATCTATCTTCACCATCAGGTTCCATTTGTAAAGTTTGGACTCAATATGAAATGTCAACCAACCATACAGTCTTTTTCACTCAGTCAAGTGTGCAGGCTGTGGACTGATGGAATAAGCGATACAAGAATGGTGAGCAAATATTTTGGGATAAACACTTTATCCTCTAATGAGTATTTTACAGCTATCAACCTACCACCCACATGCACTGGGGAGATATAAACACAAACTAAACGCTTCTCTAAGCTGAAGCCAACAGAAGCAGTGGTGTTTGGTGACTTGTCTTTGAATAGGCCAGACAGATGAAGTTTGACAAGATGCTGATCTGAGAGTTGACATGTACTGCATAAAATTCATTTTTATCAGATCTTTTGTGCCAGTTTTCTGCTGTTGTTTTAACCAATTAGGAAAATGCTAGTCACAACAGTGCAACAGTTATGGATTTAGCTTTACAGGGGTATGCATGTACCATTACATAGAGTATGTGGAGTTTTCCAAGGCATACAGTATGTTGTGTAAATTTGTGTATGTTTTACCAATTCTTGCCTATTTTTTCTACAGCTCATAACTTTATTCTAGTCACCAACATAGTTCTTCTACTTGTTTTTCACAAACCACTTCTTCATGCTGGCTGTCAATGGCTGAACTGAATGCAGTGTAGATTCAGAGCAATACCCCCAAGCAATACCCCTCTTTCTGATACTGTACCAGTATGGGGTAATGTCTGTGTTTGGCCACAGAAATAAAGACAAGGTCAGCATGGATTATTATTTTTTTTTTTTTATCCAGCTCTGCTTCAACCTGCAGTTTCACATTATGTTTTAAAGTTTAAAGATTGTGCAGTACTACTGTTGACTAAAACTGTATTTAACCAAATTTGGTTTGGTAAGAGATGAAATTCCTAACAAACCATCATTATCAGGAAATGCAAATGTTCCTACTAGATTGCTATTCAAGTCACTGAATGAATGTTAAGACTGGTCCCAAACAGTGAAGTCACACATAATCTCCCTTTACAGTGGTGATTCTGTCAAGAGAAATTACAGAGAACTATAAGGTACTTTTTAGCTGGAAACAACTAATGTTGTGAATCTGGGTGTTTTGCAAGGTTTTAGATTAGCAGTAGTGGCACCAGTGAAAAATCTTACCGCCATTGCCAAATGTATCACCATCAGTCATCCTGCTCTCCATTTAAACCACTTTTTCTCCTAGCACAGGCTTGGCAGCCAAACAACTGCATGGTGGAACACCAAAGACAGATGGAATTAATGTTTTACTGTAGATGCTTTTCAGTTTTACTTGTGAGCATTGTATTGCAAGAATTAAAGTCCCCAAACATCCTTTGTGTTACTTTTTATTCCTCAGTCAGTACTGTTTTCAAGTCAACAAGCGATACTGTACAAACCCAAGAAGTTGTCTTTATTTGACAGAAAAATATAGTATTTTGAACAAAAATAAAGTTATTGTTCTCCTGGGGGTTTGTCCCTACAGTCTAACTTGTTTAATGCTAATGTTAGCAAATGCTACCTAGGTTTAGCTACTATAACTATAGTTACACACTGTCAGTTTATTGACTAGGATTTTATCAAAAAGGTGAGACACACATGTACAGTGTTTCACTATCTAATGGTGGTCAAACATACAGTGTATGTAAAAAGAAAATACAGCAAGCAACATCACTGTGTTATGATTTAAAAGTGAAAATATTTTTGGTCTTATTAAAACTTGCGCACCGATATACACTTTTGTCATGCTAACAGCATGAAAAACAATAATAACTCACCCACAAACTGTGCACACTGGGTCTGCACCCCACCCTCTGTGACTGGCTCCTGTACTTTCTGACTGGCAGGCACCAGACTGTCAAGATTGGCAACAGGACTTCAGCCAGCATTATCACGAACACTGGCACCCCACAGGGATGTGTCCTCCGTCCCATCCTCTACACCCTGTTCACCCACGACTGTGTCGCCTTCTACAAAGACAACATCATCCTAAAGTTTGCGGACGACACCACAGTGATAGGTCGCATCACTGGCAGGGACGAAGCAGCCTACAGGAGGGAGGTGGCCGGTCTGGTGTCATGGTGCAAGGACAATAATCTCAGCCTCAACACGAACAAGACAAAGGAGATGATAGTGGACATGAGGAAGGAGAGGAGATCTCATCGGCCGCTGTTCATCCGGGGGGGTGAAGTGGAGAGGGTGAGCAGCTTCAAATACCTGGGTGTCCACATTAGTGAGGACCTCACTTGGACACTTAACACCACACAGCTGGTCAAGAAGGCCCAACGGTGGCTGTACTTCCTGAGGAGGCTGAGAGAGTGGTAAAGACTGTGGAGAAGATCACCAGGACTCCACTGCCCTCTCTGCAGAGCATTTACCACCGCAGGGTGCGTAGGAAAGCTGCCTCCCTCCTCAAGGACCCCACCCACCCCCAGCACGAACTGTTCATACCCCTACCCTCTGGTCGGAGGCTCAGAAGTATGAAGTGCAGGACCATTAAACTGAAAAACTCTTTCTTTCCAACTGCCATCAGACTCCTAAACAGCTGACTCAGGATCTACCTCATGTAATCCCACTTGTACTGTTTACATACTCATTTTGCACATGCATAATTGCACACTCACTGCTGAGTATTTGCACTCCACAGCCCCCATGTAGCATATATTCTCTCTGCATTATATTGTGTTCTTGTTGTATTTTTATTGTGCTGCTTTCCCCTGCTGCTTTAAAGTGCCTTAGATTTGTGTTACTGCCTATTTAGATTTGTTATTGCTCATCTACTTTATATTTCATTTGTATTGTGTGACATTTATGTGGACGACAAAGTAAGAATTTCATTGTACAGGGAAACACGTTTCCTAACTGTGCATATGACAAATAAACCCTTTGACCTTTGACCTTCATAAGAGGGAGCTGACTCTATAAAGGCCATGTCTTGGTCTGTTTTGTACACAAAATTGCACATGTAGTGCGATGTTTATATGCTTTCCATTTTGTGTCAGTTTGGCAACACACACAGCTCTAAAAGGCAAAGTCACCTCTTCACCAAGAGGGGATTTGACACTCCTCAGAGAAATTAGTATTAGCAGATTGTGAATTAATTTCATTTTGGTGGAACCAAACTAAAGTTATAATTGGATTTCTATTCATTTCCTTTCTTATCTTATAGTTATTTAAATTTTATTTTCTATATTTCTTTCTTACAGCTACTTGACTATCAGAAACAGACTCAGTGGTATTGTCAGCAGGTGTTCGAAAATCACTGGATTACCTCAAAGAAATCTCAGACAGCTGTACTCCCAGCAGGATTGCAGTCAGACTCAAGATGTACTAAATGAGTTCTACAAACTACACAATGGGTTTAAAAACCCTCAATTACAAGGTTGTTCTCTAGTAACCCTGACAAAGTCAAAAAGAAAAAGATCTTGTTACTAGAACCAATAAAAATATTGGTATTACTTTTGATTGCAATGGATTTGTACTGGTTGAACACTGAATCTAATTCCAACCTCCTCAATTTTACTTTAAATTAATGCTTAAAACATAAAAACCAAATCTTGGATGTTACAGTGTACTCTGTATGTGTTTACTATCTCCCTAAAACTCTTCACTCTTCTGCAAAGCAATGAGACCTGTCTGTGCCGTCCAGCAGGGAAGGCATGTGTCCTGTCTCAGTTATTTCTGTAGTAATTTATGACAGCAGAGTCTTCTGACATTTGTGGGGCAGGCCTTCAGCCTTTGTGTTCCAAGCCCTGGGAGAGTGCAGCATCTATGCCTTCACTGCATCTTATCCCCTGTACGGCATATGCAATGGTCCACTACTCTCCCACACTCCCTCTGGTGTCACTACACCAGTTCCGGACAGTAATTATGTAAACTGGAGGCTGGGATGATTAGCATGCAGAGAAGCACAAGAACTCCTTTTCTATTTTCATATTAAAAAACATTTCTTAAACAAAGTTCAACATTGTAGTGCTAGATTAATGTAATTTCTGCCTTGATGTTTGTGTTGAGCATTCCTTGGAGACAAACTGGGTGATGGAGGAAGTAGGGACTCCAGAGATGAACTAGCCTGTTTGATTTGTCCCATCACTTAGAACTGTAATGCATAATTGCACCACTACTGATTTGTTGATTTTGTCCAGACTTTGACTTTTCATATTGCACACCTGTGCAGCTATGTTGAATCAATTTAACTTTCAGTGTATGCAACTACTATTTATATTGTGCACCCAGTAAGCACCGAGTATTATTTTTAATATTCTATTATCTCCTCCAAAATAAATCAGATACCACAATAAAAGGGATCAAGTAGGCAACAATTTAAATAGCATAAAATAACATGAACATTATTGCCTCTGTGTGAAGTGAGTTCTTCTGGAATAATGTGTCTATTCTTAGAATATTCAAATCACAACACGGTCCCGTGTATTTATTTGTGTGTATCCATCTCTCTGCCTGTGGATGCATGTGGACCAGAAGAGTGGTGACTCATTTTTCATCCAACAGCTGAATATTGTACTTAAAAAGCTGCTTGAATGAACAGTTATGTGACAACATCCTTGCAGATCTCTTACTGTTATTGTTCCAACCAATTTACCCAGGCTTTTGTAGATTTACATTAACATGTGGGTGATGATTCTTTGTAGGATCATCAAGCAACACGTTTTACATTGCCACACTGTATTCACATTGCCATTTGATCCACATTTGTCATGATTTTAGTCTTTGTCTTGTCTCTGCCCATTGTTTTTTCAGTAGTTTTAGACCCGGCCTGCCTTTGTTCTGGTTTTCCCTCTCTCGCTATCTGCTCCGCCCAGCTCTGCCTACAATTATTTGCATTCCATCTGCGTAATCAACCAGTAAAACAAAAAAACCAGCTCTCTGCTCTTACTCGCTGCCAAACTGTCATCGCAGAACTTGTCTTTTAGAGACTTTCTTGGATAAATTCTGCCTGCCCCTGTTTTCTCACATAGACTCTGACCCTGCTTATACCCTGTCTAAACTGCCGGAGTCACATTTGTGCTGCAGGCTGTATTTGGGTCCTCAAAGTGGTAGTTATTATAAAAAATTGATTATAGCTTCTTTAAGAAACAAGTGCTACATTATTCAAATTATTTTTCCCTCATACAAAAAAGTGATCACCAGACAAACACAACTAAATAAATGATAAAGTGCATACATTTAATACACTTATTATTTGAGGAACTTCTATAGGAGCTAGAAAATACATCAATATTTATTGTACTGTAAAGTCTTTAAATCAATTTGGGATTCAAAGCATAAAAGAAACTGCCTCTCTGAAGTGAGATATACTATCAAATATAGTGATACCTGCATATGACTGATGAACCTTTTGAACCATAAGCTGCAATGCTGCTATAACAAACATTTAGATGCTTATAGAGATGACATAGTCAGTTTTCACAGAATCTGAACACAAAACAGGAAAAGGCCCAGCCAATGAAGATTTTATTCTGTCTTGCAACTTAACTCAGCTTCTTTTCAAACTAACTTATAGTCCTTATCTCCTCTATACCACCTTTCATCCCTCTTACTTTTTCCCATATGCCTTCTCTCTCCTCTGCTGATCCAGCATCTCAGCTTTTCCCTCACCTTCTGTCCGTTCAAGTCCATCCCTCGAACCATGCCAGCTCCTCTGGCACTCTGCATTACTCTAGCAGCAACGGGACTTGCTGTTGGACTGCTTCCCAGCGCCGGACGTCCTCCAAGGGGAGAGACAGTGTGTCACAGCAGATTAATGCCTTGCTAGCTGACTGATCAACTCCCACTGGTCTGGGATTCTGAAGTGTACTGGGGCATGGCCCAGATAGGAGGGCGATGCTACTCTCACTCATTGCCACTCAGGTGGTCTGGCCTGGGAAACTGTGATCCATACATTTAATCTTCCAGACAGTGTGATGGTGTCACAGTAGAGCAGTGGGATGCTGTTGTAGAAAGGCCTCTGCAAGCGGTGGAGAGTAGTGAGCAGCAGGTAATCAAGCTAAGTGGCTGTTTATGAAGACAGAAAATGGTGAGGTCACTACTTGTGTGATTTAACTGCAAATGAAACATAAGCATGGGGTGTTTAGTGTATGAAGAACTTCTTCAAAGAAATATGTCCTATCTTTAAGCTCTGTCCTATTTTTATGTGCATGACTGTCTCATAACAGAACAATATGGCTGTATATTTAAAACATAATTTTTATTGAGGTGCTAAGCAGCTGAATGAGAGAGACAGAGAGGCACAATGAGACATAAATATATGTTTCACCAATCATTAACTCATTAGCTATATGGCAGTATCAACCTGTCAGCACCATTCTTTCTCCTACTGTAAGAGTTTTTAAAATACAGGAAAACAAACACCTGTGCATGTTTTAATCAGCTGTGAAATTATCACCTCACTAGGACCTGCCTCTTCTTTAATAATTGTAAAAGGAAGTGACACAGAAAACACGAAAGCTCTCTTGTCCATAACAGCTTTTGCAATAAAATAATAGGGAGTCATCTATAATTATCCCTCAACTCAAGATGATGTCATTTCAATCTCAATTACACATTAGCAGGATGATTTCTTCCTTTATCTATTACACTTCATCAGCTTGGGCTTGGCCGCATACTCTATCCTCCTCATTAGTAATCACTCCATCACTCACTAATAGTGGCCTATCAACACTGTCTCAGTGACCAAAGCTACAGCAGGGGAAAATGAAATATTAACTTATGATGTTAACCCGAGGTCATGTTTAAACTGTGCAAATCAGATCAAATTTAGTCAAATATTGTCATGAATCAAATATGAAGGAGATTTTAAAACACAGTAATTCAAAAGAAAAGAAAGAAAAGAAAACATGACCTTTGGAGGCATGGAGTGGTTAAAAGTCTAACTGCAGCCAGGACTAAAGTATCTGAAAAATGATTAACTGGTCAAGAGCACAGGAATAACACTTAAAAGAATAATTTAAGAGTGGTTTAATATAGAGACACAATGCAGTGGGGGAAAAGAAAGAAATAAGCAGGACCTGAGGCAGGCACCTTGGTTTGTTTGTCTCACCATTAACATAAATGGATGCTGACTGCCTGCAGTCAGGACCAATACACTATCTATAAGGGCTCATTTCTCTCAAATTTACTTTGCCGCTGGTGTGACGGACGGTCGCTAGTGTTAGCAGCCTAAATCAGTTCACTTTCACATAGCTCTTCAGGCATGCCAGCCATAGCCAGAGGTGCTTGCGATGAGTGTCACATCCTCACCCCTTCTTGTCCTCTCCCATTACCCGCACAGATGCCATGGTAAATGGCTGGCTCGAGGTTACAGACACGGGTCTGTTGTTCTCTATTCATGTCAGGACAGTGGTGTATTGGGAGAATTCGTTCAATATGTCCACGTGAGAAACATTTCCTTAGGCTGGTGTAATGACGATTATAAAATGAGGTGAAAGCCATTATCTCTCTTTCTCTCTCTGAAACACACACACACATACACATGTATTAAATGCCCACATCTGCCAAGAAAGCACTTAAGCATGTCTGGCATTGTGAATTTTGATAGTATTTGATTAATACTTTGCATAAGTATTGCATTTCATTCTTAAGGATCACAACCAATGTCAAACAGACCCTTCAGAATCAACAGCCATTACGACGTCACCTCACGTAAACCTAGTTTTCATCACGCCACCAATCTGTTCTCATGGAACAGATTGGTCCTGTTTTAGAGCATCATAATCTATGGCTGGGATTTGTTTTATGATGTACAGTAAAATGCAGCACTATCTTGTTGTGCAGTTTCTTCGACTGAGTCATTATCTCTCTGATGAAGCACATATATTTCAAGCAGAGTGGTCTGATACTCAATAATGCAAATGAGTTATTTAATCCAACCCTTTTTTAAACTGGTAATTAAAATAAATGATTTATGGTTATATGGGACGCAATAACACTTTGAATGCAAAATATCACTTGATTGGTTAGATGCAATGTGTTTCTTCAGTATTTTATGTCAAACATCATTTGTCAAGCAGGTTTCAAACTGCAGTCTGTAATTGGTATGAGTTCTGCATTGCAGTGTTGCTGTTTTAACTTTAACTTTTAATTTTAACACTAGAGGTGAATTTTACATGTGCTTCACACACACACACACACACTTAGACAAAAGCACAACTGTTCTTACTCACGACTACTGCATCCCAGACATCCCAAATAGGGAGCTGTCTACCATTTGAGTTCCTCGTGTACTCCACTGAGAGGTCACGGCCCTGCACCTGCTTCTCCAGGTGTAAAGACAGACCCCAATAATGCACTCTTAATGATTTGCCTGAAGGAGAGGGCACTCCATGCAGGTGCATACTTTACAGCCATGTTCCTGTAGGTCTGGTCATTAGCTACCATCATTGTAATGTCAGGATTTAGAGATTGTGCTTGCTGTTAGGCTTTCCTTGTGGGAAAAAAAGATATATAATGAACAAAGAAGTGTGTTGATCACTGAACATGATTAATGTCTTTTAAGTTCATATGGCCTAAGCTCCAATGAGGCATAACACACAAATAAAAATCAATCATTCGTTATTAAAATGAATGCTGGTAACCAGTCACAGTATATGCAGGGCTCATCACTGCAGCAAAGTAATTGATGAATGCCTCTTAGTTCACCACAGAAGACATCCAGCCAGCCAGTTTTATGCGGATGAGCCCATAAAAATGCTGCACACAGGCCTTTTATGATTTAGCATTACCACTTCTACAGGTGCTCCTGTATCAGATAATATACTTTTCAACTGAGTGATAAATAACTATCTTATTCAGAAAGCAGGGGGTGTGAATTTAAACAAAGCAGGTGTAAAGCATGACAGTGATTGATGACTTATATGATGTAAAAACAACCATTTTCTTGCTTTCTTACTTACTAAATTGATGCTTTTAGCACATTTGTCTCATTTCAACTCATGCTTAGTCCAACCTTCATTTCATTCGCTGCAATAGTCTGTTGAACACTGCCTGACCTTCATGTCCCTTCTGTTCACGTCACTTATCAGTGAACAAAATTTGTTCCAGGCACGAGACACCACAGCTTTTCTAAAATACTGCAGCTATACTAATCCCAAGCAGAAAATCAATTTATGAGTTAATTGTAGGGCATGTCTTGGAGATCAATCTTTCACTATAGCCATAGCCAGGAAACACTGAAGGCACCATGTCTATTCATATCTGCCAGCGGCAAAATTGGAATGGTTTAACTTGTCGCTCAACTATGAACTAATTCTAATGCCAGTATGGTCCTGGGTGGCATTGATGTGATGTGATGTTATGGTTAAATTCATTCTTTCAGATATGTAATGTTGCATGACTATATCCATCTAATTATAATAAAATAGGTATTTAATTTTTGGTATTTATTTATATGCTTCTTTTTCTTGTTACAAAATATAGTATGACATACCGTTCCATGTCACCAATCAAATGTTGGACTGGCAGCTACACTGTGTACTCAGCTACAAGTTGAAGGTTATGCATTTTCTCTATGTGCTGAGACAAACATGATATTCTCTACCTCTTAATTCAACTTGTACATCATTTTTCATTTTTATAAATGTTTTCAAACTCAAATATACACAGAAGCACAACATCCAAAAACATCTTTTCCAAATGAGTGTTTTATCAGAAACCAAACATTTCCTCCGTGTCAGGAAATCATGAACTCTGCACAAAAACACTAGATACTATGCAATGTTGCCATTAATAGTGCTATGTTGCGCTGGCCCGGGCCTGATCCCCTAAATATATCAGCCTTTGTACTGTACTAACACACTGCCCTAAGGTACAGCTAAGTGTTGTTGTTCTGTTTTCTTTTTCTGTGTTGTCAGACTTACCTTACTTAACTTTCTCCCCAGCTATTTTCACACAGGCACAGTTTCCCTCTAATGGAATGTTAAACATCTTTGATATTTCAGAATTAACTCATTAATCATTGCTATGCTGGTTGGAAATGCGTTGCTCAAAATGAATAAAATTGTGTCTGTTCTACTTTTTATTTTTTATAAATCTCTCTATTTTCTTCTTTTCTTTTTTTTAAGTTGTGGTTTATTTGATGTAAAAACTGTGAGATACATACACACTGTAATCTATGTTTCTGCCTCTACTGGAGAAGCTGACAAACACTTCACTCTCCCATTTTGAAAGAACCCATTAACATTGTCTGCCCTACTTTATAGTCACATAAGAGAGAACTAGACCGTGGCAGTTCAGAAGCTTGTGAATTAGTTTGTCTTCTGTATATCTGTCATGTTACAAAACAACAACTTCTGTTCATCAAAATGCAGGTCAAAAGCTAAGCATGCATTTAGCCCTGCACATAGTTATCACAGGGCAGCAGCATGTATTTTATAATTGAAACAAACATCAGACAACCACAGACGCCCCCTTCTTCATCTGTCATTCACACAGCTACAGCTGATCAAAGCCCTGAATGTTTCCCCCTCTCTTCTTCATCTTCCCCTTCCTCTGTTCTGACCTTCAGTCCTCCTCTCCCTGTATCCCTGTTCACTTGTCTACTTCGGTGACCCTCTGAATCTCCTCACACTGCACCTCTCTCCATTTGCACCCTGGCCTGTTCTATTCAGCCCGAGCTCATCTCTGGTGACAGCAGCCAATTGACATTAATGAAACTACAGAATAGAAAGGTTAATTGAGTCCAACTGTTCCCTGCCCATTCCTCAGGATCATCTGCTGTGCAGCGCCAGTCATACAGATCCAGACAGAACTGATACACATGTTTCCACTCAGAAACATAAAGTGGCCATACGTTTGTTTGTTTGCTTGTTTTCCTAAACTTATCAAAATCTTATTCTGGCCCTATGGTGATATAGGAACATACACATTACTGATAACCTAGAGGAAAGACATGGGTGAAATTGCTAACTTTAATAAAAATCTTAGAAGGATCTAAGGTGTGTCTATTTGAGAGGGAAAGACATTCACCAATTGTGTCCAAAGCATTTTTTTTCCCCGATTTAAATTTTTTAAAGCTTTTCCAGCTGTAAAGATTAATATTGTTGAGATGTGGGTAAATATTGGTTGATGGTGATGATTCAGTGGCTGTCAGGTTACTTAAGCGGTCCAAACAAGGCTGCAGGGTGCAAAACCTCAGCAAGATTAGAAGAAACTAAGATTGCAGTACAAACACATAAACAAAGTGATGACAAACATCTAAATATGGAGACTGGAGGGGATTTCCATCTCTCTTTATCTTTACTTTCATTATCCATCTGTCTTTATCTCCATTGGGATTTTCTGCTTTGATCTTCGAACCTATAAAATTCACACACAGAGGCGCTCTTGACAGTAAAAGAAGAGGCAAGTGTTGTGCAAAGGCAAAGTGAGGGGGTGAGTGAAGGATTAGATATGCAGAACATGGACGTCAAGGGCAGAGAAGGCAGATACAGCTGGAGGCAGCCTGTTCGAATAAGGGTATCTTTGAAACTGTTCCTAAACTAAACAACAATGTTCAAAATGATGGAGCAAATACTTGTAAATGCATCAGTTATAATTCTATTACACGATACATCACATGGTGTAGATTTTTTTTTTTTTATCACATTTCATTACTTTTGAAGTAACTAAAGAACAAATGATGGCAGCAGTGCACCAGTAGTCATTCATCTGTTGGTAGTGTTCAGTTTGTGATTGCTATGCCTCTATTAATAGGATTGGTTTGTGTTTTCCATATGTTGTCAATTGCCAAGACTATTCTACCTAACAAGTTAAGTAATGTTGCCATTTATTTATTTAAGAAAGTCACTTTCAGCTTTTCCCGTTTAGGGGCCGCCACAACAAATCTGACGACTCACATGTTGACATTTGGCACGTGTTTTACGCTGGATGCCCTTCCTGACGCAACCCTGATTCGAACCCAGGGCGCAGCACGAGAACGCTGCGCCTTAACCACTAGCCTACCAGGGACGGTTAACATTTATTTATTTATAATAAATGGTACTCCATTTATCAACAATCACTAGTTTTTCATGAGCTATCATGTATGTAATTATAAAATTGTTCATTAATAATGACTATTTACAACAAAAATCATTTGCATAGAATTGGGTTTCACTCCAGATGCTAATAGTAGGTGCTCCAGTGCTGCTGTAGGAACATACAGAACATCCCAGAGCATTGCCACGTGACTGAATTCAGCTGACTGATCACTCAAAACCATGGCTTTACCACTGACACTAAGTCAGCTGCATTTTCTTTCAGCTAGTACATTGTTGCTTGGAGAAACCGGTACTTTCTTTTCCAAGGGTTGCTTGCTGAGCTTACATGGATGGTTAAAGTCAACCAGTGCACCAAGCCTCTTATTTAAATTCAGCCATTATAGCTGAACAACAATAACAACAAAAAGGAATGTCACATTTTAACACTCCTTATCTTGTTCTGCCTCTAAATGCACCCACCTTTAAAAATAACCCTAGTCTGCCTCTTTACAGAATAGCATCAATAAAGGTCGCATTTAAATGGCACATTCTGTCAATGCGCTTGGTTGGCTTTTGGCAGTAAGCGAGGCATACAGTATAAGCAAAGAACCCATTGAGCATGCTGTGCCAGAGAATGCCGAAATGATCACCACCGAGAAGCATCATTGCATGCCTATTCTGCCATGTCTTCACATTGTTTCTTATCCTTTCTCTCTTATTGCCAAAGGATTAAGTGATGCCTTATACCCCATGCCAAGGCCTTTCTCCCAGCAAACCGTTCACAAAAAGTAATCAGGCAAATGCAGTTAGCATACAAAGAGAACTGAATACACTACTGTAGAGGGTGAAAAGACATTTTAAGATTCATAATGCACAAGTGATCCAGGGCATGAATATTCATTTACCCAGTTGTTTCTTCTGTGTGTTTTATTTATTTTTCATATTATGCTTGTTTTGCAGACACAATTGAAAAGTGCACCTCTCACAATTGTATTCTCCCTCTTTTTTAACTGCCATGATTCTATGCACATTTGGATGTAGGGCACTCATAAACACACCCTTTACTCCTAATAACATCAACCATATTTCAAACAGCCCTCGTCTTTAAAAACAACGAAGGCGCTCTGGTTAAATACTGCTCATCTTGCTGTTGTTTTCACTCTTCAGAATTTCAAGTTCAGAACTCAAGTAGGGATGTTTACCACTGCACTCCCCCAGTTGGGGTTTGATTCATAAGTTCTACTTTCGCTGAATGGCAGTTCCTAGTATAGTGAATGAGGATGTTTTTCAGACACTAACTCATGCTTCCCTGAGAACAGTCATCTGATGACTCTCATAGCCTTCATTTAAGTAACTTGAATAAAATGGACATGCCACTGTTTTTCTCCCCCCACCTCATTGTTACCTCCCCTTTAGACCAACAACTTACTTACTTGTTTAACTTACTGCCTTTACTGTATCCAGGGATGAGTAACACAAACCTGCCACCACAGTGACCTTGGCTTTGTGCAGACACTCTTATTATGGTACAAGTTATTTAGTGGTTGATAAAAGCTGACTTTTTCCTGAAAAAGATGCATCTATAACTAATGTCTTTCTTAACACATGGCAGCCAACCAACATGAATTTGATGTAGGAGGAAGGCTCGTATCCTCTGTTGGTTATCTGCAGGTGAAGCTGACATACTGTATGAGATGAAAGAACCTTTACAAATGCATGAGGTTAGAGACACTGGGGGAGATATGTGATGTTGAAATTTCATGAGACACCCATCATGCTATCAGAAATGTTTTCCATGCCTATCCATCCTGAATGTACGTTAGGTTACAGAATAACATTTATTCTTTAGTTTGTCCATTGACATGTGAACTCACACATGCAAACATCCAGGTGCTGCTCACAACTGTCTTTTCTTTGCTTCTAGAGTACAGTACATCACAGCCTTATTTTGAGTGTACTGAAGAATGAACTTTAAATCCTAGACCCCACCTTAGAGAAATATGGAGCAACAGTTCAGATCAGTGTAAGAGAACTTACCCTTGCAACTAGAGAAGTAAAAAAAAGATACAATGACAAGGAAAAGAAATTTTGAGATTCAAAACTGGCATGTAGGCTACTTGAAAAACATGATATTCTACTTAGATCTTGATATTTTCAGACGTTAACACCAAGTAAGTTTAATGTGTTATGCAGTGTGTTACCTGTCTGGTAATTCTGTGGATCCAAACTAGTTCTGTGGGTGTCAAGTAATTTTGCCAAGAAAGTGCACCTGCTCAGACCACCTCGTCTGCCTGGAAAAATGCAAAGACAGAATATTTTTTAATGTCATAAGCTGATGGAGACATACAAACACACACATACTTCTTCGAAATCAGAGGCAGAGTGGACAATCTTAGATTCATGGGTTATATTACCAATAAAGTCATCTGCAACATTTTGTAGACTGTATGAGGTTGATCTCTTCCATTTGATTAAATAGCTGTACTCATCACACCACAGCAGGATTACCATGTGCATTCCATCTGCAGTCTCTAATTTGAAAGATGCACTTTTGTGTAATTATGCACAGGTCAAACTGCATGGGTACCTTAATTAATTAGTCAAATCTTCCGATACAGAACACAGATTTAACAAATTAGGTGCATGCTCCTTTTCCTGCTTAATAAATGAAAACACACTGGGTTGGAATCATCAGGGTTGTGTAGGAGGATATGTCCTGAGTTCTGGCAAAGATTTTACATTTTTTTCCCTTTTCTTTTTTTTGTACAATCCCAAATGTATTTTTCCTGTGATTAATCAAAGCAATATTTTCTGTCTATAACCAGGATTATTATAGGGGAATCAGTTTATTCAATCATGAAAACAATTCAAAGAGACGTTTGCCATTCTCTGTTTGGGAGCATGATTGCATGTAACAATACTCAAATGTAACAGATGGTAAACTTGTTAATCAAACTGGCAACTAAAATATGTGAAAGACAGCAACAGTAGAAACAGATTGCCTTACATTGCGCATGGATTATGATTCAGTTTGGGTCACCCAAACAGCACATCATTTGTGTTTGCACTTGCAAGCAGTTTCAGGAAAGTAGAGTCACAATAAATGCATAAACAAAAACTGCCTGTGGTACTTTTACAGTCCAATACACATTAGATAATGCATTAGGAATAAATATTTTTATCTCAAAAAACTGTTTGTCTTAGTATTTTTCCTTTTTCAATGGTTATTTTACAATATTTTATGCAAAAGATCTACTATCCAACTCAGATTCTAAATCTCCTTTGCTGCTAGGTTTGCCAATTATAGATTCGTTCACACCAACTTAAATTCATGTCACAGTAGCAGCAGTGAAGCAATGCTGTTAAAGGACACACAACAACAAACCATACATACAACTGAACAACAATTCAATAATGTTTTCGGTGAAGGAAAATAAAAAATCACACTGAGTAATGTCCTTCCATGGAAATGCTTCCCAGGAGGTTAAGCACACTTAAATAGGCACAGAGCCTCATTAGTGAAAATGTAAATAAATAGAGACTGATGAGGCAGACAGAGAGTTGACGAGGACCACGGGCTTCTGTGTCATGTAAATATCTGCCTTGGCAAAGCAAGTCTCAGTGTGTTAGTATCACCATGATCTGTATTTTCAAGCAGTAGAGGCAAAATTTCCCACACCTCACCAACCGCCACACATCACTTTGGTACATATGTGGTGCTAAAGAGGAATGGCATGTAATCACAGTACAGACACACAGTCACAACAAAAATGAGATACTAAGGGAAAAGAAAACTGACATCCATGTCACTGTTGCTGATCAATCCTGATTGATTAATGAATATTTTACTAGTTGTTGAAATTTCTACTTGTTGAGAATGTTTGGCTCTGATGTTTTAAGTCCATTACATTAAATTGCTCGCAGGCCGCTGAAGCCTGCCATGCCAGTCCAATTGAGCCAGTTCAACTGGTTATTGCTGAAGTTAGTCTTTTCAGTTTGAAATCCCCTCTTTCTCTGCCATGGCCGAGGAGTTATGTGCTGATAGTTACATAAAGGCTTGTTTCTGGGACCAACAGTAAGCCTACACATGGCTGTCAGGACAAAGGTATCCTCAGATTTGGATAAGTGAAGACAATTTAAGGCCAAAAGTGACAATGCACAAAACTTGCTCACAATCCGCCATCTTGTCTGCAGCCAGGTCCCTCTCGAATGTAGTCGTAATGAAGAACCATTTCACTGCCAGTATGAACAGCATGAGTGACAGATATCAAAAAGCTCAATCTCAATCTTTTTAACATATATAAGATATAAACGCTACCATGTGAGGTGTGAAGTTTTCACCTTGTGTTGGATATATTCACGTAACAAAGACATATTCACATTTAAATGATATTTTGAAGTGAATTTTCAAATTAAAATTGATTCCGCAACACTGAAATGAATCAAACTTTAATTAATTTTGTTTTTGATTGATTTCATCTAATTACACTAACATTGACAAAAATGTAGTTCATAACATACTGTACTTTCTATTTTGTTTGGAAGAAAATTGTTTCTGAGTTCTTGTGGGAGTAGAACCCTTCATTCATATTCATTGTGCATAATTTTTGTGATTCTTTTTAAAAAAAAGAGAAAAAAGATTACAACCATCTGCCTCAGAGGATGCATAATTTCGAAGGCTGGGTCACATCTTTCTAATGAATTAAAGCCAACAGTCACTGCTTTTAATCACAGATATATCAGATGTTTGGTGGAGAAGTGGAAGAAGTGGGCTGCTGTCAGTCTTTGTGGGCATCTCCCCAAGAGAATATTCCCTCAGTTTTACCTCAGAGAAAAGATGTGTATAGGATAATTCATTTTTCTGCTTCATCAGCTATGCATCTATGGTGTTTCTTGTGTTACTGATGGTACTGTATTATGCAACAGAAGTCAGATTATGTATTGCAGGTGTGCCTTAATACTCAACAGCTCTTCAGCATCTTACTCCAGGATTAGAAGTTGTTTTGATTAAGTCAGCTTTACATTAGGTAACTCACGAAACAGTACTCTGCAAATACCCTTTGCTTATTTTTCATGATTAAAAGTTGAGTGACTTGTGGACCATCACAAACATTGTCATTGCCTCTTAGCCTTCAGGGGGCATTCCTTAGAGCTGCACTGTGTTAAATCTAATTTAGAGGGCTTGCTGTTGCCTACAGAAATTTGATTGTCTCTGTTTAGTATCAGCTTCTCATTACATACATATTCACTGACAGTGTACAATTTAAAGCTCCCAGTGAGGCTGCACAGAGCAGAAACTGACAACAACCTCATCTTAACCATAACCTTTTAGTACACAGTGATGTCTCAGCATAGTGGGCTGAGCAAAGGCTTTCTGGTGAATCACATACAAAGCAGAGAATGAAACATTTCATAAACACATTGCCTTTGCCTGTTAAGAAAATGCTGTTATAAATAAGCATGTGTGCATAGACAATATTTGTATTCAAGGCCATCTGACTTCGTTCTTCCATTTTGTGTGAACACACTTTTTCAGCTCTCTCTCTGTAATGACTGTCATCTCTGATACGATTGTTTATTCTCCAGATGTTGGAAATATGGAGCTCAGAGGAGCAGTTCCTTTTAAAGCTCAGCTGGAGTTTTGATCTCACTTAACAGACCTGTTCAGCTGCTTTAGGAAGCAACATCTGCCACAACTCATACTGAAATAAGGTGACAGGTGCCGCCTAGCATTTCTGCTTGAATTTTGATAGTCAAGGCTATGCCTATAATTCATTTACTAAAGTAATAATATGCCGTTGTACACTGGTTTGGTTGAGAAAGGCCAATTTTTCAGTGGTCCAATGTCAGCGGTTATGGGAAGATTTGGATAGAGGCTGTATTCTATGTATTGTTAAGATGTTTATGGCTTTAGTCTGTGTAATTAGCACTGCTGCTGTCACCTACAACTGTGTGTCTACACTGATACAAACTATCCCCTAATTTTCCAAGTAGTACAGTGAAGTGGAATATCTTTCTAGTTTATAATCATGTTTGTATGTTGGGGATTCATTCTTTAATGTGATAGTTCGAGCCAGATGTAAACTAAATCAATTCAGACAAATCATCCCAATTTAAATAATCATTTAATATTACAATTATTCTGAACAGGGTAATAGTTAGATAGGTAATCTGGTAGTTAGGGAACAGAGAACAGAATCAATGGAATAAATAAAGTATTAAATAAGGAGATTGTCACAGAGTCAGTCAGTCATTGTTGATCACAAGGTACAGTCAGTCAGAGTCCAGAGTCCAGAGTCTAGAGTCCCCCCCGGCCGGGTCCGAATGCACAATCACGAATGCAGCACCATCACTCCTTCTCCTTCCCTAACCCACAGCTGTCCTAACTGTCTTCTTGCAGTTACACAGCCTTCTATGGCTTGAGCCAGAGTCACAGTCCCACGCCAGCTCTACACCCCTTCCTTTCGAGCTTTGTCTGAGATGTCCAGTCCCTGAACTTCTAGGTAGCGTTGACCTAGTGCACATTTCCTTTTTCCAAACATGAACAGAGCACACATGAACCGTTCACATAAGGCTGAAGCTATGTCCATTTCCCATTTAAGGAGGAATTCGCTCTGGATGTTTATCCATAAATTAAACAAGGAGGACACAACCCAAGCTTTCTACAAGTGGTCTCCATCATTGCTAAAAAGAGTGCTCATATGCAGACTTTGATTTGTGTATTTGGTCCATTTTAACACACTCCCAAAGAGCCACAACAAACCATCTGCTGTTTAGATAGACTCTGACCTCTCTCCCTCTCAAGTCCAAGCACACCACCAGAGTAAATCCATCCATACAGCCCACTTGGTTGTTAATCTCTGAGCAGAAGACAAGGAGGTTATCATCACCAGCCATTTGAAGGGACAAGCCCTCTGGCAAATCCCCACGGAGTGCCTTGTTTCACTTGCACTCTCTCCCTGTCACTTACAGGACACGATATGCGATTACTACATTGTCATGCTGTAGCAGTAATATTCCTGATGACTGCACATCCAAGGTCTTTAGGGTATATGTCTAAACAACCACAGGAAAACAGGGAGAAAGTGGCCTTTGTTTTTTATTCTGTAAATGTAAATGCACGAACATTACTTTAAGTTTTGTTTTCTTATTCAACCAAGCTTTTAATTTGACAGTAATAAGTCTGATACAGTAAAGTGTTTAGCGTGTTTAGCCCCGCAAAGCAATATCTTAGTATAATCTTCATTCTGACCATTAAAAATGGGACTAATGAGCCTAATTTGTCTAAATTGCATGCAAGATCTTGTCAAATGCATCATAATTTTAGTTAATGACCCTAAAACGTATGGCTCTGCATCAAAATGTAATACTTGTCTACTGCCAAGAGGAGTCTAAATCTTGTGTGGTGCCTAAAGAATTGCTCTCCTCTGACCTGAATTCTCTTGCTCCTACAGCGGTGGTGTTAGTGGGCCACATTTTCATCATTTCTTTGAGCATCTGATGTAATTAATTTAGGAAATGCGGGGGATGATGTATAAACCACTTAGGGGAAAACATATGTGACCTACTACAAGTAATTAGCACAAGGCGAAAATAAATATACATTTCTTCTGTATAAAAAAAAGAGTTTTAACCATGGTTTTTCTGATGGTATGGTGTGCTAAGAAGGTGATATAGCAGCGGACTGCCTCACGTGCTATTTGTAGAATCCTTCAGAGGACTGAAAGCTGTGATTTAAAAATAAACTTAACTCATAAAAGTTAAAAAGCTGGAAAGTGAGTGACAGGTGCCCGAGTCTGACGTGTGTGTATATGTTAAGCCTGACTGAACAAACTTACTTGTGATGTGGGCATAAAACCTCTACAGGGAAAAATACATGAATCATAAGACCTGAAACAACCAAGTGAGAAAAAGACTTACCAGGCCTAATGTACTCAAACAGAACATACAGTGACTTTCCCAATATTTAGTTGCATCTTCCTAGTTATTTGCAGCTATGTAGCAGCCTATTTCTGGTTTTCTCTGAAAATATCCAGGACTGCTTAACAGCAATAATCCACTGCAGTTTGGCTGAAACTGTTTTTGTTATACTGACATTATTTGGAGGTCTTGTACAGCCACAGTCCACCTAAACGGTTCTTTTCTTTTCTGTTGTCATTGGTGTGTGAATGTTGTGTGTGAATGGGTGAATGGCGTATCATCTCCTGTAAAGCGCTTTGGAAGAATGCGCTATATAAATACAGTCCATTTACCATTTTTCATTTTAACCTTGTGTGAAAACTGTGAATGGAATACACAGACCGGTTAGGATCCGAGAGTTTACACCGTTATCGTTATTATTGTTTCAAGGAATTTGGGGATCTCATGCAATTAAAAACACTTCAAAAAGTAATGGTAAAATATACAGGAAGCATTAACAGCAATCTTAGAATTGGCAGACATCCCTTCTCCCAACAAACAGCCGACTGTGTTTTGGTGGTGGTCAGAAGGTTAGATGGTTTCCATTTCTGCTCAAAGGGAAAAAAAATAGACATTTGTGAGATTCCAGATTATACAACAATGCAGAGCTAAAAATAAATTCAAATATAAATTTAAGAAAAATAAATGTTTTTGATGTAACACCAAGTAATAAAGATGATTAGTGTTTGTGGAGGTATATCTCCTCCAAATATTATACAATTCGGATGCCATAGATTCTCATGGGAAACTGGATTATTTTTAGTCCATATCAAAATTCAGCTGATTCCTAGGAGTCATTCTGGTAAGTGTGGGTTCCCACTGCGACTCACAATTAGTGTAACAGCAAACAGGTTTTAATTCCTACCTAATCACCCTACAAGCATAATATTAACCTCAAAATTAATTTTCACATTAATATTAGTAATTTGGATATATATATATATGGGCTCTGTAATTTAATAGGTGTCATAAACTGTATCTACAGTAAGTCATAACATGCTGACCCCACAATGCAACAACTCAGAGTAACTGTCCTCTCACAGATGCATTTTAGCTAACATTCTGTCAAAATTTTTATTCAACTACAAATAAAAATGTAATGTTTTCAGTTAATGTAACTATATAAAACTCTAATCTAACTCCTTACCTTTCTAGCGTATATCATATTAGTCATATATTTCAAAATTTCTTTAGCCAAACCAGGCAAGCATGCTAACACCGGAGATTTAGCCGTGAGTTGATATTGAACGTTCACGGACCTCATATTTATTTGCTGTAAATGCCAGACACAACAGATTTTCACAGTGTTTTATTGCATTTCCTTAATATATCGATGGTTGTTAGCTTGTTCCTGTCTCGGACAGGTAAACGTTAATGCTAAAAACACGTTTATTAGCATTCTTCCGTCCCTCACAACACAATCCTGCATTTTACAGGGGGGGAAAGAACTTTAGCATTCCTCTTGCACTTTTTCAGCAAAGTAACTATGGTATAGTGATTAGACATTTAAATATTTGAAAGAATTTTCACGGGCAGATTTTTAGACATATAACCTAAATTAATTCCACCTACACTTAGGTGGCATCGCCAAAATAAATCCCCGCAAGAAAAACCGGAATATGCGTCGACTGGATATGTCCGTGCTGGAATCAAATTAGCACACCAATTAGCTCACTCAGCTGACACCTTTCCTAGTACACCTGTATTTTAGTTTTATGTGAGTGCAATTTTTTTTTTTTTTTTTTTTTTTTTTGCTCAGGAACCTCACGAACATTACAGTATAGTACTTTTTATATCCCTAGCAAATACCACCTATCATAAGGAGTTTGTCTGCTTTGCTACAAATTGTAATTGGTTGCTTAAACAAAGCTATGCTGAAAAACTTGGAAGAAGGCAACTGGACTTAGTTTTTAGGTAGAGGACGTTTCACCTCTCATTAAACAAAGCTACAGAACAACCAATATATCTGGCTATAAAGCAGAGCAATAGTGATGCATAACATGAAGTTACTGCCAGAGGCTTTCTTTCTTTCTTTTTCTTTAGTCTTTAAATGCTAAGGTTTTAAAGTTCAGTTTTTTAAAGTAAAGCTACCTGCTGTAGCTTCTCTGAAAACAGGAAGGTGTTTTGTTTTAGCATCACACCCTTGTAGAGAGCTGCACATTGATGTGGTAAAGGGTGAAGAAAGGTTGTTTGTATCAAAACTCCAGCAGAAGTGTTTACAGTGTATTCTTGATGATTCACACGGGAATGAAAAGACTACGTTTGTTTGGAGATTTGAGAACAGAACTAAGGAGACACTGAGGGTGAAGTAAAAGCTTATGGAAATGGATAAATCAATGAGTGCCAGCCTAATATTGATCAGATGTGGCTGCAGATAGCATGTAGACCTACAGTGTGCATTATACTAAAATACATCAAAAGCATAAAACTTTTTTTTTAATCCCAATTTTCTTGACCTGTGGTTAGGGCTCTTTTTTTCCTCCACTTTCTTCTGGTGAAAAAGCAACATTATGACATGTTATGATCAATCAAGAATATAAAAATAAAATTGCCATCTGCTTATATCCTCTATCAAATTTATGACACATTTAAGTCAGGTATTTGCTATGATGTATTTAAAATTTCACAAGATTGTTTAAGCTATACAGTTTATGGGTGAGGCGAGCTTTAAAACAGCTTGAAAAAGACACAGGATATTCAGAAAAGCTTTATAAAGATGATAAAACAATGCTTGTTTCTAGGTAAAGCAGCAGCTTAAGTATGAGAAAAAACATAAGCTGTAGCTGTCATGGAAACAAGATAAGATAATCAGAAGCAAAAATGGTCATAGATGACAGAATACTCCTTGGCTTCTGCAGATGGAAAATGAAATGCACATAAAGTCAGGAGGTTATTTTTAACCTGAATCAAAGTTTCAGATGTTTGATGTATAATTTTTGCTGTGCCTCGATCACTTTCTCAACCTGGAGCTGAAATAGTCCTTTAAGCTTGTTACAGCTATTACACAGGAGCTGTCTCGTAGAAGATACCACACATGAATGTTAATGTTTGAGCTGAGAGGGGCATACACTGGTATCTTTTTTTTTTTTTTTTGCTTTTTCAAGCTTGGTTAGTTAAAAGATCAAGCTAGTGGGTCTGTTACACATTATAGATGAGATCACAGAAAATTCCTATTTTCTCTTTATAGCCAGTTTTTTTTTTCTGAATTACTTTGGCCAAGTTGAGAAGGCAAAATAGAAATTCAGTAAGTACAGAATGAAAAACAGAGCTTAAGTCTCCTGTGCAGGATCAGTGTGACAGCAGTGCTATCTATCCATCTGCAGTATCTATACAGAGAGAGATCTATGGAAATAGTATTAAATATGGAGATTGTCACAGAGTCAGTCAGTCATTGTTGGTCACAAGGTACAGTCAGTCAGAGTCCAGAGTCCCCCGGGCTGGGTCCAAAAGCACCATCACTCCTTCTCTCCCTAACCCAGAGATGTCCTAACTTTATCTGCTCGCAGTTACACAGCCTTCTATGGCTTGAGCCAGAGTCACAGTCCCACGCCAGCTCTACACCCTTTCGTCTGAGCATTGTCTGAGATGTCCAGTACCTGAACTTCTAGGTAGCATTGACCTAGTGCACATTTCCTTTTTCCAAGCATGAACAGAGCACACATGAACCGTTCACATAAGGCTGAAGCTATGTCCATTTCCCATTTAAGGAGGAATTCGTACTGGATGTTTATCCATAAATTAAACAAGGAGGACACAACCCAAAATATTCTTGCTTGAGCAAGAGAAGAGAAGAGAAACAGTTCAAGCTTACATAAACACTTAGCTCACCCTTACATAACTACTACACATTATATCGATATATGAACTACATATTATTCTATTACATATTACCTCTGGACTGGTACCTTGTTTGTTCTTAACCGCTACACGCATATTTTTGCAATTTTGTATTTGTGTATTATTTTCAGCATACATAACCTTTACAGTGACGAATGCTTTCTATACCATTACATCTCATGAGCTTGTTAAATCACAGCCTTTCTTTAGCGTACACACACAGGTTCCACAAATTGTTTGACTTCACAGCAGGAAAATAATTGTGTCCATATGTCTGTGATACAGTCAGGCAGGACTCATGCCCACAAGCAGATCCACCAGACAAGGCAGGTGAAGTTAACAAGCACTTTACCACTCTCAGTCCTGCCCCCACTCTGCAGTGGGAAGGCAGGATGAGGCAAACAAAGCTCGTCAGAATCTGCTGGCAGACGGAGCAATGGCAACGGCTCTGCAATCAGATAGCAATGCAACTAGAGTGACTCAGACACTAAGAGCGTGTATTAAACTGGTGCTTAGTCTATTGCTGTAGGTAGTCAACTACCCAGGGAGTTTGTTGTTTTCTTTTCTTTCTCAGACATTTCACTTGTCAAGTACAGGTTTATCTAATAACAATACAAAGCCAAGCTCACTGTTGTCTCCTACTGACACTATAGAACCGTAAATAAGCAACACCTCCATCATTTGTGGTATTTGTCACATTTGAGCTTTTCATTTTATGAAGTGTCAATAGATATCTGTGCCAAATTCATTAATATCCATTGATGCCAGATTGGTAATTATGACTCTTGCATTTTGAAAGAACTTGCTATTTAACTGTTTTGATAAGTCAAAAGAAATACAAATGTCCATTATTCTGAGTAACTCTGCTGAAACTTGTTCACATGCTACTTTAATGCTTGACTCAGTTTAAGCAAAGGAGGTACATAACTAGACATTCACTGTGTAAATGTGGGATAAGCCCCCACATTTTCAGAATGCACTGTAAAATTATGGAACAACCTCTCTGGGCATTTCTGACATTTTTTGACATTTCTGCTTATCTGCACTTCCGCAGACTCTTTGACATGTCACACAGCTAATAACAATGAATAATGGGTAGATTTCATTAATGTAAGCTAATTTTATAAATTGCAGTTCTGTCCAGCACATTCCGATGACTATTGCAAAGGTGAGAAACTGGCAATTTTTTTCTTTAAAATCACACTTTTACACACTTTTGCTTAACCATAACCAGAGTAGCTTTTTTTGTTAGTTTGTTTTTAATTTACATTTTAAAATAGACAATAGATTAAAAACAGATAAAAGCAACACATGTTCACTTGTGAGAATCTGGAAAATGTAGCCTACATGTAACTTTTTTTAGCAATTTTACACATCTATGAAAATTTGCATTGTTGTCTGCATTTTATTTATATGGCTTCCATCTATTTTTTTCCCAAGTCCGTTTCCCAGATTAAATATTCATTGCATATCAGTGTACTTGGTGTTCAGGGCTGTGTTGAGTTTTTCCAGCAGATGCCACTATCCCAAAACCAGTGGCAGCATGCACTGCCACGAAATCAAAGCACTTCTTTTCAAGAGCTGTGAGCTCTGAAATAGACTTCTTCTTAATTTGAATTTCTCTGTTTCTTGTTGACAGGAATATTCTGGAGTCCAGAGCCACAGCAGCACTGATGGACAGCTCAGTCCACTGGCGATAAGGCAGATCAAAGACAGCAAGCGAGGGATCTAGAGATCACATCTACTTCTTCCATCCCCTCTTTCAGTTTGGCGGCTTAAAAAAATAATCAAATTCAAGGAGCACAATCACGTCTTTAAGGAAGATAGCCTATTTGTATTCTAGGCTCCCTCTGCGTCTTCTCACGTGTGACTGAGTGCAAGTGAATGAAGGAGAGTGAGCAAAGAGGGAGGAGGGCAAGAGGGAGGGAGAGTATGAGAGAGAGGAAGGATGAATCTTATACATTGCAGCAGAGAACTGTGACAGACCAGGCATTTATTTGAGCAGAGACTGCTGCTGTAGCAGGAAGGACGCAGCAGCGGTGGCAGCAGTGCTCAGCACTGCTCTATCATTCAGCACCTCTACCACAGCTGGAGACAAGGAGGACACAAAGAGGTGGAGGCACAGCGGATACACACAGGGGAGCACCTTTCCAATGCCACCAGCAACATGATTTCAGGAATACTATGTTGGCTTTTCCAGTATTGCCTTGCGTATACATTCCTATTTTCTCCTGATACTCTTCAGTCCATCTATTACTCTTTCTTCAGTCTTCATTTGAGGAGGTATTCATGCCAAGAGAAAGCGTGGCTTGAATGAAAATCAGCGCCGGTCTCTCTACTGGCCAGACATTAGTACCAGCAGAAGACTGCACGTTATGCAAATCCCCCGAGTACTCCTCTGCAATCTCCAGAGGTTTTATCGCAGCTCATCTGTTCAGGGGAGTTACTGGTGTTGAAGAGTGTGTAATGAGAAGCTCTGATCCAGATAGACCTTTTTTTTCATTTCCTGTGTGACTGTTGAGTTTTTTGGTCAGTGTGGGGAAAAAAAAGCTAGCAAAGACAGGAGCATAAAAGTGAATTTGCTTCTTAAGAAGAAAACTGCTACAACGTTTTTTGCTTCAGTTCCACGGTTTGTGAATCTTGTGCATTCCTCCTGAGGGACGCCCAGGACTGAGATGTGAAATACTGGTGAGTAGGAGACATTTCAAACTTTCATACAAAGATTTGCTGCCTCTTTGTGGCATCAACGGCTCAGTCATCAGTGTACAGCAGTGTGTAGTCTTGTGTTGTTTTTTGTTCTAATCCAGGCATTTATTAGTGACTGACCTCACAAGCACTGGCACTGGATAAGGTTTATGTTACAGAAGGAATATGAGTATGCAATATTATTATTCACTTAACTTTTTCTAAACTCTCGTTTTAACATGAACTTGACAGGCTAACTGATGCATGGCCAGACTTCTCCATCAAGATCAACTTCTTGTAATTTTGTTGCTAAGCTACAGTTCCCTTCTGCAAGAGTAATCATGCTAGCTCTCATGAATGGCATGATTTACAATGTTTAAACATCAGCATAATCCCTCACTTTTGTTCTGAGAGCTTGTTTTGCTTTGAACACATGCATCCATATGTGGAGGACACATCTATTTAGTTCATCTTTCAGAGTTATTTGTTGCTTTGTGGCTATACAGAATTTGTTGAGTTGTATTCCTACAATGTTGGGAATGTGCATAGTGAACTAGTTGTGGAGACACACCACAACTACATTGAAACTAGTAGAAGACAGCAAAATGTTTACTTACTGTGTGAATCCAAGGACCTCAGTGTGAGAGATTTACTGCTCGGGTTACACAATAAATTACTTCTCTGTCCTTAGAGATGACTGTTTTCTCTGCTGGGAACACACATGCCTCTTTTCTGTCTTATTAGCTTCATGAAAAGTCATGTGATTCATATCCACTCTACTTGGCGTCAGTCGCAGGTCCCTGTCTCTAGTTTGGTCTTGCTAAACCTGTAACTGTATCAACTGTAATTACACATTAACTTAATTCTGAAGTACTAAACAGACTGAGAATCAAGTGCACCATATACACTGGTAGCCGGTGTCCTAGAGGACTGGAGTACTGGTGGTGGGCGGCTTCTATTTACTGCAGTCACACTCCTGTCACCCACAGGCCTGTTGAGATAAGAGGAGAGCATTGCATACACATTTAGATTACGCCATTGTATGTTTGTATGCAATTAGGGCCTCTGAAATGCTGGACAAGTGCTATACCCCTGAGAGAGCATGCAGTGATGAGCTGTGCGCGCACAACCCTTGATGCCACTTGTGATTCTTGAAGCAGTGAGGTGAGATGAAAGGCTGGCAATTGCTGCTGATTAGGATATTAGAAAAAGCATTCACCCATGCATAATGAAATTATATGCATTATCAAAATCAGAGCAAACATACTTCAATTAGTTCAATTGATAAAGTCTTTCCATCAAGACAGGGTCACTTGAAAAAGTGAGCAGAATTGGAATCATTCAATCACCATTCATGAAAGGATGTGTGTTGTGGTAAACAACACTGTCTGTCTGAACTAAATATATGAATGGCTGTGACAGTGCAGCACAATATTGCAATCATCACACATTGGTATACAGTACATTGTCAGCCAATATGGGTCCAAATGCATACTGTACACATTGTGGCAAAATAATACAAGATTGCATAATATCGTTTCTATTTTCCTCTTACAAAACCTAAGCTGTGCTAAACCAGCAACCCTCCAGAAAACCGAGCACGCCAGCGTTGAACAAAAGACAGCCAGCCATTCTTTTGAAGCTTAATCCAGCACAAATCCCAGACCAAAAACATTAGTCTTAGCAGCAAGCATATGTGTCATATATCATTTAACAAGGAAAACAACAGGAACAGCATCAAAAACAAGCGAGAAACAGGAGCACAGCGGCGGACCTCTGGAGTGAGCCACAGCCACCTCACACCTAAATCTCACTCTTGTTACAACTACAAGCCAAGTACTTCAAGCACATTCAAGCAAGGATATTATTGAGTAAAATGTATTAATCAGCTCTTAGGGCAGCTGTGGCTCAGAAGTTAGAGCGGGTCGTCTCCTAACCAGAAACTTAGTGGGTCGATTCCCAGGTTGTCCAGTACACATGTCAAAGTGTCCTTGAGCAAGACATTGAACCCTCAGCTGCTCCCGGTGATGTCACCGGTGTGTGAATGTGTGAGTACTTAGGAGTGGGACTGATTGAATGGCCAAATAGTGTGAAAGTGCTTTAAGTGTGCTGCAATGCATAGAAAAGCGCTATACATGTATAAGGCCACTTAACCAACAGATGAAGTAAATAAAATGAGCACTGCTCCAAAGCTGAGGTGAATTAATACCTGGTCATTGCAACCTAACCTTTTAGGCCATAATTTTTATTGATTACATTACTGGCTAGTGTTATTTCAGAGATTATCTTTGAGAAGAATAATTTCTGGTTTCGTCTATAGCCATGCTAGAGTGGCATGAATGTGTGTACCAAATTTTATGACAGTTGTGGAGTTTTTTCAATAAAAATAAACATTGCCACCTCCTGGTGTTGGAGGTGGCAGTAAGAGGAAGGTTATTAGGATACATCTTCTGGGAACCATGGATGTCCATACCAATTAGGGATGACACAGTTTCACGATAAATTATGATACCATTTCTGATAGTTATTATCATTTCAAAAGTCAGAAAGTGATATCTCAGACCCTTGGTTCAAAACTTTGTAGAAGCCTCTTTGGCAGCAACTACAGCTTTGAGTCTTCTTGTGTAAGTCTATCCAGACTTTGAATACCAAGATTTGGGCAGTTTATGCCATTCTTTCTTGTAAGATCAATCAAATTGGATATGAACTGTCATTTTTTTGGGCCTCTTCACAGATGTGCTTTGGGGTTTAAGTCATGACCTTATGGGCCACTCAAAAACAGTCAGAGATTTGTCTTGGCTGTGCGCTTCAGGTCATTGTCGTGCTGAAAGGTGAACCATTGCTCCTACGTATCTCAGGCCACTTACAGTGCATTCTGGAGCAAGACCTTTGTTCTTTGTATAGAGGTGCGTGCCTTTCTAAACGATGTCTAGTGAAATCAATTTGCCGAAGCTAGACTTCATTCAAGTTCTTGACACATCTCAAGAATTAAAGCAAACATGATCCACCTGACAACAATTTGGAGTGTCAGGCAAAGGGGCTGAATACTTTTGAGAAGGAGATTTTAGTTTTTAATTTTGAATACATTTGTAAAAAAATACATACATAATTCTAATGCATAACAGGATCCCAGTCCTGTTGCATCCCTTCAACTCAGGTTGCTTCAGCAAGCATAGGCTATTCACTTCACACACTGGCTGGATTGCTAATTTGAAATCTGAACCAAATGAGAGGTGTTTAGAATGTTAACGACCTAATAAAATAGATCCTTCCTACTCTAATATGGACAACTATGAAACTATGAAAAAGGTCTTCTCCCCAGGCATCTTTCGTACCTGCTGCCATCTTGAGTAGACACTTGAGAGCATGGGTATGTCTGCACAAGTCAGGTCTGCCCTAATTAATATTTCATCATAATTTCACCAAGACGGCAGACTGACAGCTCTGTATAAATCAGTGTAATGCTGTAGGTACATAGTGACTAAATGAATGGAAATTTCATCCTATTACACTTACCTGTATCTCTGGTTATGGTTCACTCCATGGTGTTAAAGAAAATTTCAAAAAGTAAATACAGATAGACTATGAAAAATATTTTTTATCCCATTGCATTTACTGTAAAAAACAAACCAACAAAACTGGCAGCTTCTCATTTCCCAGTTTTGTGCACAGCTTCAGTGGAGAATTGTAGCTTGTGCTTTCATATGCAGTGTTAAAAATGACCAAATCATATCTATGTTTAGTGGTAATTAATGGGCCTTCTGTTGAATATGACTTTAAAATGCAAAATAGGTACAGCTTACCACAGCACAGTGGTAATATCCTCAAAAATGTTTGTTTGTTCATCCCTCAAAGTAAAGCAAGCACAGAGAATTTTCTAAGAGTAACAGTAGCTGCAGTGGAGCCACAGGCATTACATTAACTTTACATTTTGATCATAATATTACCAGCCATAGCAATAACCTTTGTAGGGCTGAAAGTCACAAATATTACCAGTTTGTCTTGTACTGGGGTCAGATTGCCAGCCAACAGCCACCTGTAAGTACTGTAAGATATTGTAATGAGACTTAGAAAGTCATTCATTTCTCAGTAGAGGACTGCTAACAGCTTGAAACATATGGAGGGAAAATCACAAACCACTGTTGCTGGCAATTCAGCAGTGATTATTAAGGAACACCTGTTTGGCTGGCTGGCAAGGCGACTCGGGGTCCCGCTGAATAGCAGCAGGCTAATGAAGGTCCTCTCAGCTTAATTGTTTGGGCTATAAATAGTGACGGATAGAGCGATAGGGTATGCCACCACCCTCATCCATTTTTTTTTTTTGTCATATATACAGTGGCTGTGCTGTTAGTGGTTTGTCGTGGGTTGTGAACAGGGCAGAGGAGATGACTGTGTAATTACCAGCATTAGCAATTGCAAAACAGCCATTAATAGTAAACTGTGAAATGAAATTTAGGTGAGAGAACACATGCAAAGGATGATAGTTGCCTTTTGAGGAGTGAGAGACTAACCTCCAATAAACATCTTAGGTGTAAGGTATTTTAACGTACTGTTAAAGCAGATGAAATTGCATTTGATTATGAAGGTGAACAGCAGCTTTTAGACTGCAGCCAAGGCTCAGTAAAGGCCTTTTTCATCAGCAATTCAAATTATGGCCAAAGAGATTTCTTCAAGCGTTGTACTGTGACAGAACCTCATTTTAGGGAAAATTAAATGCAGAACACATAACTAATTGCAACATTACCCACAACTCCAAATGAGAATTTGACAGAAGAACTTGATGTGAATAAAGCAGGATCATCCCATTTTGTGTTAAATAGCGTTTGAATCCCTGGTGCTGCAGTGTGCGCCCTGCTGCTCAGGGTTCACCTTCACTGATGTTCAGACGAGTGTGGCTGCCAGTGTTTTCCAGGTCAACCCTTTAAGAAGCGTTGGAGTGGGGTGATAGCTTTCATCAGGAAACAGAGAAAAGAGCAAGGCTAAAATTGCTTTTGTTTCATGAATTACTTTTTTATGACTTCTGAAAATAGAGCAGAAATGTTTTCTTTAGGGATCTAATAGCGCACAAATAAAATGTCCTATTATAAATCCTTTAATGTAAAGTATATCATTATTATGAAA
>NW_018128040.1:289979-291207 GCF_001952655.1 Monopterus albus
AAGAGCGGTAAGAAATATTAGGTGATAAAAACCATTATGAAAGCTACAAAAAGGGGTTTTAGGTGTATAAGGGTGGTCAACCTTACAGCTGAAAGAGAGAAAATCCATAAGAATGACTAAAACTTACGCAGAAAATAAAAAAAAAAAAGTGTTCAGAGGGTCTGAGCATCAGGACCAAGCTGAGCTCAGAAGCTAAAAGAAACACAACAAGAGCAAGCATGATTATTATAACATGTTGGTTCTGCGCTTGGATTGAGGCTCATCTTCATGAACACAATATCGTCGGAATGATTTTAGGGAATTCCTACAAATTTGGCAGAAAAGTCCACTTGGACTCATGGATGAACAGATTAGATTCTAGTGGTCAAAGGTCACTGTCACCTCACCTCCATCCTATTTTTGTGAATGCGATATCTCTGGAAAGGCTTGAGGAAATTTCTTCAAACTTGGCACAAACATCCACAGACCCTTCTGACTGTGTGTCAACCTTTTTATACAGTATTGATCTGTCCATTCTATCAACCAGAGAGGCAAAATATATGAACATCTATGGCATTTAATATGGGGCTGTTCTTGGCTCAAAATGAGGTCGAAGTGGTACCATCCTGATGATGTGTACACATGCATACATATCACACCTCCAACTGGCTCAAGCAAACCGTTTTTAGAACTTTTAACACATTAAAGCATACTTTATTAAAAATTTAAGTGCAATGTGTTAATTCACACGTTCAATAAACACCAGAGCTGTTTAAAAGCTCAACCACTGATCTCTACGATTTCATCACTGATGTGGCCGCTTGTATAGTTGGTGTTTACACTTACCTAGGGGCAGAGAAGTGGTTAGGTCAGCCTACCTGACAGCAATTATGCGGACATGTTGACTTTACAGTATGTAATTAAAAGTCTGCAGAATTTACTCTGCACTCTCACTCTGATTTTTTTCCACCACTGGCCTCTACCACTTCTTGTGGTTGTGTGCTACTTTCAAACCTAACAAATTTACTGCAGTTTGTCAGTAACTTGTGCTATTACTCTTTCTGTTTTGTTTCCCCTCACAAACTCGCTTTGTAAAGTAACCACTGTTTGTATTAGCTGTATCTGCAGTGCTTAAAATGTTACACTGATTTGATGTAACGTTAATTTAAGAAATCTTTACGAAAGTAAATGTACTTGGTTACAAAGGAAACAATATTCATCTGTCCATACAGCTACAAAATACCAAAGT
>NW_018128040.1:291310-295454 GCF_001952655.1 Monopterus albus
GACACTCTGTTTGGAATCCAAGCACTTTCCTTCATCTGTGCACTGTGCTGATTATGATACAGCGTCACCATACTGGCGTATTGCTGCAATTACAGTTACATATGACATAAATCCACTAAGTGCAGCACTTGTTAGAAAATTATGTTTTCTATGAAGAAACCCATCACAGTTTTACAAGAACTCGAGGCAATATGAAATTTGATGGAGGTGGTTGCCTTGTAATTGTCTATGCATGAAAAGCCCAGACTTAATGAAGTTTATTATTTGAGGCATTTCCACCACAAACATCGAAGTGCGTGTATAAAACATCAGTGTCAAGTCAAAACTACTTTTCTATAAAGTTTTAATATAATTAGCAAAAATGAAATTATTGTGTTAAAACAATTATGATAAATGTTTTAATGTGTTTTAAAAAGTAATAGGATCATACTGACCTCAAGTAGAAGATGATTAATTTACCCCAACCACTGCCACTTCCTTATTGACGTTAATATTTTAACTAGCTATTATTATCATGTAGGTGCAGATGCAAGACATACACATTCTTAACTGTAAATATATAGCATCACAATTTTATCACTGGTTTCTCTTTTGTTTTGAATTGAACAATCTTAGAACAATATTAAAGATAAAATGTTTGATTTAAGTTGGTAATAAACTGCAAGGGGTGATGTATTTGATGTAGTTGTACAATGATTTTTATATTTCCCCACTTGCATAATAGTAGAAATAAAACAATAGCGATATTCTGTATATTGTGATAGATGTCCTCAACAATGAAAGGAAATTTGTTCAGTATTTTGGCTGGTTTAATGCAGTGTGTTAGGAAGGCACATGAGGAAGTGAAGTTCAGTTGCATGGACAAATGCCAAGTGTGCTCCCTCTCTGGCTCATAAACAGCCAGTCATATCTGTTTAATTGACAAAGCAGGCAGATACAGTTTTCTTACTGTCTGTAATGGCGTGAATGTGTGCATGTTAATAAGTTGCTGGCAGGCAGTGGGAGTGGGACTCAGGTTTAAAAATGGTCTCTGCCTCCTATTCCACTCCCCCTGTCAAATGCAAGGGTTTGCAAGGCTATCATGCAGATCAGGCAGCTAAATATTTCTGGCTTCTATGTGGGAGAGAATAAATACGTGAAAAATTGCAAAGTATGCCACAGGGTATTTACTGTCAGCTGTGGAGGAGTACACAAGGTTAAACAAAATGCCTCAGGAAACACTAAACACAGCACTCCAAACTGAAGGATCCAGAGGGCACAAGCACACATTTCACAATTTGTGCCACCACATGTGTATCCTGCTGACACAGTAATTAAATTACACCTTAATGATTTGAATATGATTTGTTTTTGAATTGATGGATCTTCATGTATTAGAGTATTAATGAACAAGGAAGACCAAGAGTTACCACTGCTGCAGAGGATAAATTCATTTGAGACAGCAGTTTCAGACTCTGGCCATTAATGGCACTTTATACTAGAGACCCCATTAGTACTTCCCAGAGTTTAAGTTGCAGACACATTTCAGCATCAACTGTTTAGATGAAACCACGTGAATCAGTTCTTCATGATATGGTTTTTGCAAAACTATAGTATCCCACCCAGTTTGCACATTGCATAACCGTAATTTGTCATTCAACTTGACAGTAACTTTAAACACCCCTTTATGGGCTATTTCATTAAGATGGAGTCCTGCATCAGATGACCTGAGTTCCACTATCACCCTGCCTAAACCCACTTGAGATGGTTTAGGGTTAGTTAAATTGTTGCAGAGTGAAGTAAAAGCAGCCAATATGTGCTTAGCATAATGTGGGAACCAACCACTTCAAGATGTTTGAAAAGCACTCCAAGTGAGTATCTCATGGAGCTAGTTTTCAGGTTATCACTTCTGGTGTGCCTGTCATCAAAATCATGATTTCAGTGATTTGTTTGTACTGTCAAACTCTGTTCTAACAAGAGACTTATTTCTGTTTTTAGAACAGACTTATTTTCCTAAGAACAGAAATATGTGCAGTGAAAAAAAATGCAGGGAACATATTTCAAGCCATTAATTAAAGGAGCAGAAGGTTGCTGGAGTGCTAAACTGACAGCACCTCTATTGACTTCTTAAGGCTGCAAGGATCTGCCACATCTAGATGAGTTGAATAATACACTTCACTTTCACCCACAGCCTTCTGCTGCCTCCTCCATCCTTAGGAATGAACTGTGGTTTGGCATTTGGGAGTCCTGTGTAAATCAGCTCAGCTTCTGTTGAGATGCTGCTTGTTGTCCCTGCACCTGCACTTTTGTCTTTAGTACTTGAGACAGTGTAAGAGTGATTGTGACATCCCTGCTATATATAACACTGCCTGCAGAAAAGACCTCAAGGCCAAGTGATGAAGGGTTGCTTAAAGTTTGGCTGGCAAGCTTTCTCTCAGTCTGTGATGCCAAGCCTATTTTCTTCCAGGTGAGATAGAACTATATGACTTGATGACCTGCACCTATTTTTCACCTAATCCTCTGACATACCAAATAGAGTAGTGTGTAAATGAAACACTCTGGCGTCCCTGTCCTTCCCAATGAACATTACAGCAGCCATGTTACAAGAGAAAACTAAGGTTGACAGCAGCTGCTTTGATACCAACCCAGGTAGAAAGCGATGACATAGGTTCAGTGATATCTCATAAATAAACCATCCAATGATTAATGTGAAAACACAGCAAGTGCTGCAACCTGTGTGGCTAAACTGCCTTACACTATAACTACACTGTTGCAAAAATAGCTTGGAAAACACAAGCATGCAAGTCAGCAAAACAGGAGTGTGTATTTCAACTCAGCAATGGGATGTAAAGTGCACACAGTTTTCTGCTCAAAGGAAACTGTGCCAAACATTGCTCCAACAATGACAGAAGCTCAGTCATAGGCCCAGCTCTGCACTGTTTAATGAAACTGTGGTAAGCACCATGGACAGTTCCCTTACTGCTGATAGTCCCATTCAGGACCTGGGAGAGCTCCACAACTCCTACTCAGAATTATTTTTTCACTTGTCTTTCGATTCCATGTATAATCCCGAATGGAAATATTACTAACTATTATAAGTTTATGGCTTAATGGATTTTGTTTTATTGTAGACAGTCAATTAACTCCAAACTTGGATTTTGCACTGTGGCAGAGTGTGCCTTTTTTAATGTACAATTGCATATTGGCTTTACAAAGCAGTATTATGACATCACAGGACATTTCACACAAATATAAATAAATAAATAAAATATTTGGACAAAGTATGCACTATAGCATTAAAACAAGCATAAAGATTTGGCAGTTTTAGGAAATACAAAAGCCACATACTTACACAGTAATATTGACACAGCAACAACCAGCTGTGCTAAAGTTAACATTGGTGTTTAAACTTCATCTGGCAGTGTAAATTTCTAAAGTTAATTGCCAGGAGTTTTTTTTTTTTTTTCATTTATTTGCTGATTGTCATGTATTCTCTGTCTTTATGGCAGTGTCTGTTGGTGTCATATGCCTCCTTTCTGAAACCTTGCTGAGCTGTAAAGGCTGATCTCTGTGTCCTTGTTCACTTAGTTTGCCTCCTATCTGTTCTGTTCATTATTTTATGCATAACTTATGTAGAATGGAATTCACAATTTAATGGTGCCCAGCTCACACAAAACACACCTGGCCCATAGCCTATTGAAACAGGACCAGCACTGGAAAAAGAACAACATTTATTTTGTATTCAGCTTTGGCAAGGTAAAGTCAGTGCTCATTAGGCCTGTCACGTTTTCAAAAACAGTTTTAAAGCAAAACTTCAGGGCTTATAAAATAAGTCAGGGAACTTAACAAGACATGCACAACAGTCGGCTTGTCTCTTCCAAATGCCACTCAATTTTCATAATCATACCACACTTTTCAATTTATTTTAACCATCTATTACAAAACTAACTCATCCACCTTACATTTTTAAAAACACATGCACTATAATATTTAAAGATTTTGTATTTCCTTAAGTGGGGTAAAACTATGGAATAATTTAAGTGTGGACATAAAAAATAGTAATAGAATTGACGAGTTTAAACATAAATATAAAGGTATGTGTCAATCAAGATATATGCAAGAACAGGCTTAATGATTAACTACATGGACTATTGTGGGTGTGGTG
>NW_018128040.1:295571-315675 GCF_001952655.1 Monopterus albus
AAATCAAATCAAATCAAATCAAATCAAATCAAATATTTCCATTACCATTTTGTCACTGGAAGCCTGTAGTAACATATGTGGGGGGGGGACCATTTTCATGCTGGGAACAGACTGACAAGAGCACTGGACCAGTAGGTGATGTTTGGGGAATGCAACAGCAACATCCAGTCAATTGAAATGTCAGCAACAGGCAGCAATACAATGCTCCCGCATTTCGATGCTGATCCCGGCGGGCAATGCAATAAGGCTGCGACATTTAAAGACAATGCCTGAGAATATCGAGCGACCGAGATGTACTGATTTTATCTAATGTGTAACTGTGGTCACACTTGTTCCTTTCATGCAAAATGCTGCAGTTTGATGGCACTTTAATTGTTGCTGTTATGCATGAGTTCTCAATTAGAGACACATTTCTGCATGGATTGTGTTTTCCAAGAGTTTTGTTCTCCTGTCTGCCTGTAATAAGATGCACA
Source organism: Monopterus albus (assembly GCF_001952655.1). Taxonomy (NCBI): domain Eukaryota; kingdom Metazoa; phylum Chordata; class Actinopteri; order Synbranchiformes; family Synbranchidae; genus Monopterus; species Monopterus albus. The sequence goes on from NW_018128040.1 coordinate 296,045, forward strand.
AAAGCGCCATCAAGAGAACATTTGTATGACAGTGATGAATGGCTTGTTTAAAAGCATGAATAGCTCTTGACTCTAAAGAATACTGGTGTGCTGGTGTGCTCGTATAAGGGGCTTGATCATGTAATGTGTAATTGGTTTGGTGAGAGACAGGCATAATTGTAGCTGAATTATTTTCAGAATAGTGATTACAATAAGTGTGTCCTAAAAACAAGGGAATATATTTAAGTAATGTCCTGACATTATGTTTCTGGCTGGTCGCAATTTGCCCACTCTGTGTTCATGCAACAGTGAGTTTGGTCATTGAGCATATGTGTGCGTATAATTTTGTTTGGAGTCTTAGAGAAGCAACAACACGAGACATACGTGAATAGAAACTGCAGTCAACATTAGTGACTTTGCTTTTCCTGCCAACGTTATTGATGGCAGACAGAATGTCTCCAAGGCTTCATGCTCCCATGTGTGAGAGAATGAGATAGACGGCGTCATCTGTGAGAAAATATTTCTGTGTTTATCAGTCAGCACAGCTAGTCACAATAAAAAGCATTCTGTTACACACTTCATAAAAGCCAAGCTGCATTGCCTCCTTGACCTGATTGCTTCCCCCTGCACTGTTGTCCCTTTTGGACAGAGGGGTTTGACAGATAGATCACAAAGACGCACATTAGTTGCGTGGCAGGGACTGCAAAGCCAAGCTCTATGGCGGAGTAAGGCCTGCGCCCCACATGGGGCTGTGATATATGGGACCATTAATCAAGACAGGACGGGGCACTGAGATTGATGTGCAGAAATTCAAATGCTCAAGCAGCAGTTGAAAAATTAAGGTTGTATGTGCAAGGTTACGAGGCTGCCTTTCTGTTGTCAAGAAACAGGTGTGGTGGTGGGGCCACTGGCAAGCAGCGACATGTGGTGGGTGTACAGAGGATGCTCTGCCCTGTAGCTGCTGCTTTCGGTATTCTTCTCCCATAAAGCTCTATCATGTTTCATACTGAATCAAATATTCTACATTTGTCATTCTCGCTGTGACACCCTGTCCTTTTCAGAAGCAAATAACATTTCTTGGATACCAAGCACAGAAATTAACACAAGGGAATACAAATGTTGCCATTAGTGTAAATACATCAATCTCCTATACATACTGTGCAGGAAATAATATAAATAGCTGTCATAGCAGAACATATGAGTAGGCTTGTGCAACTTTTACAGGACCAAAGAGCAGCCAGCTTTAACCTATTCCAAATAGCTTTATTGAATATTTGATTGGGATTGAGTAGAGATGTATGTTGCTCTGTATAGCAGCTTTCATAATGCACAAAAAAGTGTAACCACCATTTAAAATTAACTGACAAATAATTATTACCCTCACAGTTTCTTATTTTGCTTTGTGCTTAGCAGAGTCACGGTAGTTTCCTTGCAATTCTACTCTACAAGCAAAGCAACCTGTTCTAAATAGACTACAAAATGGATAATGAGTACAGTGAACTTACTAAAAATAGTAGCTTTGCACCCAGTTTTTCTTAGGTTCATTTGTATCTTAGTAGCAAACTACACAGCAACCATATCTTGCTAGAATTAACAGTTGTATTTGGTCATTATTCAAAGCAAAGTTGCACACAGCCACAAAAATGTACTTGGAAAGAAACTGTGTCAAATCTCTTGGTGCTTTTGTGGGACTGTATCTCTACCAACTATGCACTGTAAAGTACATGCAAAGTACTATTCGTTTATGATAAAATGGCCTGAATAAGGCTGATAAATACAGTCTAACATTAACTTGTTAGCATACAGATGGGACAGAATAAGCCACATGGCCAAGAAACCATAGCAAATGGTGTATGTATATATATATATATATATAAATTCATTAAAAAGGTTGCATAGTGAGACTCAATTAGTATTAACCAGAAACTAAGCAACAATGCAATTCTTTTTGGGTAAAAGTCAGTCAAAAAATTTAAAATAAAACTCGCCTGAATAAAATCTATTATCATTACTTTAAATTCATCAAGAAAGAGTTGTTGTTTTTTTATTTAAAATTGTCTTGCAGTAAGTTTGATGGCAAAAACCACAATGGTGAAAAGGGTAACAATGACCCACCAACCAAGATGAGTAAAAACAGTGAGTAAATATGTTGAAACCTCACGCAGTGTGTCTTCTTTAAAATTGCTGCCATTACATTTGTAGGTTACTGGTCATATAATTAGATGGTTCAGTTGCTACATGCACATGTTTTAAAATAAAAAATAAAAGGATCATGACAGTGACAAAATGCTCTATAAACATCTTGTCTATTAAGACAGCACTGTGGGTTTGAACGTTCCACGTGTTGGTGTGTAACAGAACTGGTTAGACAGATTCTGTGCTTTTTCTTTAGGCACACTGAATCATGCTGCAAAGTACCTACAGCATTTCACATTGCTGAAAATACACATTTTCTAGTCATTTCAGTCTGCTGCACTATTTTTAGTGCTCAATTATATAAGACATGAGGTGTTGCTGTTGAATTATGTCCATGCCACATGGACATGTTTGTCAGAATTCCACTGTAATGCAATTGGGTAATCACTTTCTCTAAATCTAAAGGACAAAGAAAATCGGAACAAGCAACATATAGTAAAAGCATGTAAAACTAAATTACTTATTCTGACTGCTTTACAAAATAACAAGGCTCTCCCCATTCTGTTCACCTTTTCTTTTCTGGGACATAAGATACAACCTACAATTTGAATTCATGACCTAAAAATGTCTTTGTGAATATTTAGATCAAACTATTAATTCAGTCCTGTCAGTGTGTCATCAAGGTTGAAGGTGGTCCTTAGAGTGAAGCGTGTGTGTGTGTGTGTGTGTGTGTAATGTAGGTCCATAATGAAAGGAAAAGATGTGGATGCAATGGATCCTTACCAGCGCTGTGAATCAAGACAACACACCAGTATTAAAAAAAGTACTGCATGTCAAAGAGATTCATTTTATTACCCATGGTATAAACTGCAAACAGAACAAAAAAAAAAAGTATCTTAACATTTATTACAGTTATATTGTAATAGCAACAAAAGTAGATAAACATCAGCAAACCTACACAACAATATAAAATGTGCTAACATAAAGTAATATTAGCCACCATAGGCCACTGGTCACACCAGGCCCAGTAAGGTTGTAACAGCAAAGTTCCTGAGTGTATCAAATTGAGCAAAGGTTTTACTACTTTAAAGTCACATTTTCATTTGTAAGAGGAAGACTGTATTATTTCTCCTTTTGAATGTTATATGCCACCATTTGTATTTAGGTCCTATAAAGTTTTTTTTTCAAGACTTAAAAGGTTGTGGTGTTGTAGTGGATAGACTACAGTGGCAAGAAAAATTAAGTGAACCATTTGGGAATTTCCTGGTTTTCTACATGATTTAGTCATAAAATGTGATCTGATCTTCATCCAAGTCACAAGTAGAAATAAACACGATGTAATGAAGCTAATACCTCACAGACAATTATAATTTGTCATGTCTTTACTGAACCCAGCTATTAAACATTCAAGGTGCTGGTGGAAAAAGTAAAACAAACCTTTGGATTTAATAACTGGTTCAATCTCCTTTGGCAGCATTAACCTCAAACAAGTGCTTCTTGTTACTGTTGATCATACCTTACTGTGGTAAAGTACGGTGAAGGGAACATTATGATTTTGGGTTGCTTTGCTGCCTCTGAGCCTGGACAGCTGTCATTGCGGAGTGAAAAACACATTTTCAAGTTTATCAATGAATCCAAGAGGATACTGTCAGGGTGACTGTCTGTCAACTGAGGCTCAGCAGACGTTGGGTGATCCAACAGGTCAAAGACCCTAAACTGTAAAGTAAATCTATTACAGAATGGCTTCAAAACAAGAAAGTCTGCCATTCGGAGTAGCCCAGTCAGCGCCCAGACCTCAACCCAGCAGAGATACTGTGGAATGAACTCAGAGAGCTGTTTGCACCAGACATCCTGGGAACATGTTGGGGCTGAAGCAGCTCTGTGGGAAAGAACTGTCCAAAATGTTCCTGAACGTTATCCACAGTCTGATCTACAGCTACAGGAAGCACTTGTTTGAGGTTAATGCTGCCAAATCAATCACTTATTAAACACAAAAGTTCATATACTTTTTCCACCAGCTCCTTGAATGGCTGTGTTCAATAAAGACATGAAAAATTAGAATTAATTGTGTGGTATTAGCATAAGCACCGGTGATAATTTTCACTCCTGAATGCGATTTAGTTTTTAGTCTTAGTCTTTTGATGAAAATGCATATTAGTTTTAGTCAAAATTTAGTCTTTGGATTTTTGTTAGTTTGTCTAATTTTCACCATATTTATCCTGCATTTATATTTTTTGTTCTTCCTCATTGTCGTGTACAGTTACCATGTTTGCATGTGTTGTTCCCATACTATTCTGAGGTTTGTGGAAAGCAGTGTTTATTTACAGTGTCTTTTGGACTCGTTCACATTTGTATTAAAATCCTCTTTGCTGGGTTCAGCTTGAGAGGTGAAGCTAAATCATCAGATAACAATAAAGCAGTGAGAACTCTGTGGTGAACATTTAGAGAACGATTTATGGTTGACTGCCCATTTTAATCCTGGAGCTAACTTCTTCCTTGTGATAGCAACACAAATGATATCTAACTGTAAGGAGCATGCTGCTGCATTTTCCTAGTTTGTCACAGCTGATTTTATTTTGAATTTTTTGCATAATTCTCTGGATTGTAGATGAATTTGATTCAGAAACCTGTTTCTTCCAAGAAACACTAATGTCAGATGATGGCATCAGAACATTATTGAATGTAAGATGGTAGCTTTTCAACAACAGTGAAACACAAAGCACCTGAACAAGAGATATCTTGGCTGGTGGAGGAAACTTTTACTGATCAGCACCTACAGTTTGTGATTCCACAGATGCAAGTCCATTCGTCCGTCTTACGCATTATCATTTATTTATTATTCGTTGCCAAATAGTTCTTGTTATCAAATGTTACTTTTTATTTATTCGGTCTTGTTTTTTGTCCTGAAAAATAGGTCATCAACAAATACTTCATAGTTTTTATTGGACTGATTATTGCAGTGCGGTCCTCTCCCATATGCCTCATAAACCTTTCCATCAGCTTTAAATCATATAAAACACTGCTGCAAGCATCCTTTCCTGCACCACGTCTGCCAAACACATCATAGCCTTCCTCATGCAGCTTCACTGGCTCCCTGTTATACAACAGATTTACTATAATATTCTGCTGCTTACTTTCAAAACCCTCCGTAAACTGGCCTCTCCATACCTTCCTGACCTTCTTCATCCTCAAATCCATACAGTTCTTTACAGTCCTCCTCAACTGGTTTGCTGTCTCTCCTTGTTTTTAGACTGCCAGAGCCTTCAGCTGCTCTATATCAAGACTTTGAAGTTTCACTACTGCCACATATTTGTCATCTGGACCAATTGTAATCATGTCATCCTATTCATCTCCACTTTTTCTTTGATTTTAACTTTGCTATTTTGTACTGCTGTGTCCTTTGTTGTGGTTTGTTCTGTAACATGTCCTTGGCTGTTTCTGAAAGGTGGCAGCAAATATAATTTATTATTATTATTGTTATCAAAAACTACACTAGATGTCATACCAACAAAGAAAATGTTAAAAAGGTTACCATTATTGGACATTTTAGGTACATTTTAATATCATGTCCTAATGCCACGAATTTGACATTAAAAAGCATAAAATAAGCATCATTTTACATATTATGCTCAGGTAAGGGAATAATTAAATATATGTTTTTGTAGAAATTTTGTGAATTCCAATGAGACATTTTAGATGCAGACTGGCTGACATTTCCTGGAAGAGACAAGAATACCATATAGTACATTGTCAGTATGTTGTAAAAAAGGTGACACACTGTAATTTTCGGTGCTATTATTCATGAAACAATAAGAAATATTTGCACCTCTCTGAGAAAAAAGTATGTGTTAAATGTGGTTCAGGAGACTTCGACTGATTCTCATCTAGGCATCCAGCTAAGGCAAGAAGCAAAGGCATTGAAGAACAAGATAACCAGGAGAGACAGCTCGTGAATATGATTCAAAACCAAACCAGGGCCATATCCAAGCAGAAAGCAGTCTTCTGGCTTTGACAAAATGAAATACATCAAGAAAGCCCTGAAAAAATCCAGCTTTATCATTTTTATATTGTTCCCATGACAAGAAAGGCCTTCAACAACTCTAAACCAATCCGTGCATCCAAGCATCATCCCTGGCTATCTTTCCCCTAGGGAGAACTTAAGCCATTAGAAGAGAGGGAGGGAGAGGCAAAGATACAAACAGCTAGATAGAGACAGGGGTTGCAAAGTGAAAGTAGCCAGCACTTCTGATGAATACTTCCAACGGGAGAGTACAAGCAGAGGTACAACCATCCATCTTGCACAAAAACAAGCCTGAGGACATGTGGAAGGGACAATGCTGTGCTCGCCCGAATGCTTCATATTTTTCTGTTTGTATTCCCTGATTTGACAAACTGTAATTTTACACATAAAAACAGGAGACAGATGACGTACTCGCCAAAACTCCTGGTGCAGCTGAATTCAAGTACATAGCCAGTTTTGTGCTCTTTTAACTAAGATTTGGTAATCTAATTTTTTCAAATGATACTGGTAATTACAGTTGTAGGGGCTGTACTCACAGCCACAAACTTTCTGGTAGCCACTTAAACTTATTTAAGAATAAAAATTCTATTTCTATTTCTACTAATAAAAATTCAAAACCACTACAAACACATGGGCTTGAAACATATAAAGAAAGACAGCAGCAAAAACAAAAAAGTATAACCATTGAAATGCCTCCTTTCTTCTTCCATAACCAAAAGACCAAGGGAAGAGAACAACCATGCCATTTGCAACTTTAGAGTGATAAGCAAGGAAGCTGTCAAGCAACATTCAAAAGATGTAGGATAGCATAAGTGTCTTTTTTTCTTTCATTTAATATACAGGCTTCCTTGTTTTTTGTCCTCAGTATAATTTTAGCAATTGTTTTAGAGATTGCAGGCTACTCTCAGAAAAGGAATGAGAACCTGCAGTATAGTGTAACAGTAATATACCAAGCTCAGAGGTCCATGTTGCCCTAAGAGCTTATTCGTGAGTTACCGTAGTACAGCCATGGGGGTGATGTTAGGATCTTTGAATAGAGAGTTATTGATATAAAGCATATTGTGGTTTAAACCCACCCCTGTATTGGCCTGCTTCCTGTGCTCATGTTATATGGGGAAAGGTTTTCTCTGTCTTTCCACAATAGCTGGTGGTATTGTTAATTAATTCCAACATTTTGGCTTTCAGCCTCTTCCCCAGGTTTCTGATGAGTGGTTCCCATTTCTTAAAATGTTCAAATGTAGTCACAGTAGGTCCTGCAGGGATTGGGCCGGGAGCACCAGTGGATCCATTTCTTGTATTGGTGTTGAAAACATATTTAATTATTTTCTGACATTTTATAAGCTAACAATTAATCACTAAATTAAGGTAAAAAGAGACAGGTCAACTAATTATAAAAAAAAGCACATTCACTGCAGCTCAAACTAGTTTCTGTGGATACTATTCAAACATGATGGTATTAGACAACCAAATACACCATATTTATATAGCATCGGTCATAAGGGTTAGTGTAATTAAAAGTCCTTTACAGATAAAAGTCAGTAAGACAGATAAAGGCAATTAAGAAAAATTAATAACGCCAACAATTTTTAAAAGTCAATCAATAAAATAGAATTAAAATACAGGATGCATTGACAAGTGTAATATATGAGGGAATAATACAGAATGACAAAAGAAATAATAAAGAATAAAGTTATAATCAGAATCCAAAGGTGTCGATACACTTCTAGACAATCTACAGTATCTATGTATCTATTAGCATTGTCACAATAGTGGAACTTCTAATTTGGATGCGACACCTTGAAAAATATCAATTTTTGATGCCACAGGGAAACAATCACAACCAATCGAAGGCACAAAAATGTACATTTTCTTTACTGTAAGAGATAAGTATAACGAGTTTATTACTTGACTACAAATTTGCCTTGGTTATTAGCAGAGAACAGCAACATGACTACAGTAGATATTACCGTCAGGCAATATTTTTTGTGCTAATGTCTTTTTTTTCCACATTAATGAAAACAATATTCTTCTTGAGTACAGTAGTCCACATGTTCAAGAGGCTCTGGGTTGTCACATATACTGTCTGTTGCCCACAAAAGCATTTTACTTAATTTGCAAATTTTTTTTAGGTGTTTTCTGAATTTCTGCTGTCAGAGATTGCTCAGGCCTGGCAACTATGAGGGGATTAGCTTAGCTTTGAGAATTACAGTTGGGCCAACAACAGGACAACACACATCAGCTTAGTGGGCCACCTTGATGCTTCACTGATGCTGAAATGGGAACAGTCAACAACCTCTTGAAATTCTTTATAGAGGTTGGCGTGCCAGTCCTTCAGTTACTTTAGTCAGTTAATTATGTTAGCACGTATCCCTAGCACTGCGCTGTGGCATTGCTATAGAGCAGCTTAATGAACAAACACCATAGCAAAACCTACAATATACCACGGTCTGTTGTTGGGTTAAAATTCAACCGGAGAAAATGAGAGAAGTGATGAGCCGGACAGCACTGTGAGTGATTGAGAGGAGGCAGGGCTGTGGGCAGTGCAGCTGGGTGTGTGTGTGTGTGTGTGTGTGTGTGTGTGTGTATGTGTGTGTGCACATAAACCTGCTGTCAGACAGAAGAGAGAGTGCAGCTCGTATTGGTGTATTAATACTACAGAAAACGAGTATTGAAACTTTTTCAGATATTCAGAATCAATGTGTGTCTAAGGTGTCCTCTCATGGATACCATGCTTGTTCAGTGTCTTATGTATGGTTGACTCATGAACAGAGATGCTAACCATCTCCATCCCAATGCCTTTGGCTGTAAATCTAGGGTACCAAATTATCTCCATTTATATATACTGTACTTTGTCTAACTGAGGACTCATGAATGTTGAAAGTCTTTGAGGTGACTCTGTAACCCTTTCCAGCTACATGCAAATCAACAGCTCTTGGTTGTAGTTGTAGTCTTGGTTGAGTGTTTTTGTGAGCCAAGGTAGTTCTAAACCACGCTTCCAGTGTGGTTTCACTGATTAGTTCACATTCACTGATATCAGAAACCTAATGTTTCACTTACTTTTTCCACCATCACTGAATTTTTAATGGGTGTTTTCAGTAAAGACTTGAAAGCTCATGATTGTTTGTGTTTTTTTATCTTAGGGACGTTATTTATATTTATGACTTTGAGGAAGATCAGATCACAGTCTAGGACTAGTTTATGCAGAAAACCACACAATTGCAAATAGTTCACTTACTGCTTCTAATGTTCTAACTTTGTGGCATTCACCTCTTAACATTAAGTTATTGAATCATGGCAGCAAACTGCACTGAGAGAAAACTGTTATTCCCACACCAAACTGTCACACAGTAACCAATATACATTAGAAACCAGCGTCATAAGTTTTGGGACTGGATGAGTAAAGCTGATGCCACCTCAGAGTGAGTTCAGAAACTCAGCTTTGCTGCTCATGCTTTGCTTCTTTCTATCATGCTATTGTTGAAGGGTTATTTTTGTCATGCTGTGGCATCTGTAACTTTCTTTTTTGGCCTGTTGTTCTTCTGCTGATCTTTTTTCTTCTTCTTCTTTGTAACACTCAACGCTGCAGTTGGTAGTGGCTTTTCAATCGCCCCTCAACGTGTTTGTTGTAGTTTCTTTCCTTGTTCTTTCAGTGTTTTATAGTGACTGGCAAACTATGAAGTGACTCACCACCCATTGCTGTGCAGAGTGTCATTTCTTTCTTGGGGACACATGTCAGAATTTCTCAGCTGGCACATCCAGAAAGTGGTCATACCCATTCATTTTAGAAAAAGGAGGATCTAGCAGCTAAAATGAAAATAATGGCTGGTTTGGTTGTGTGTTAGTGCTTAGAAGTCTAACTTTTGTTTAATTTGGAGATAATTTAATTTTTGTACATTTGAAAATTACATACAGTTGACAGGTAACCTGAAGAGTTTTGACATTTCCACCATTATTGGTGCTATAGGGTTGGTGCCACTGATGAGCATGTCTCTGTTTACTGTGCATTCTGTGCAGCAATGTAAATGTTTAGTCCCATGTAAGCCACACTGTAATCTTCTAAGAAATGCTGCAGTGCACGACCAAAAGGTGAAGAGCTCTGAATCTGCCCGCTTATGGTTGTAAAATGATTTCAAAATATTCCAAAAATCAGCAATGGGGTATTGTTTTTTAGGGAGGAAATGCATTAAATGCATTTGTTTGGCCATTGATTCATTGATCTAATTTACTTCTAGATGCAATAGTACAACAGCAAGCAAATTAATTAACTATATTTTCCACAATGTACTGTAGTGTGGAGCTGACATCAAAACATACAAAGCATGACAGGATGTCGTGGTAGTACACCTCACAGTACTGAATGAACAGAAATATTGCATATTAGGCCCACACCTGCACATACATGTGGAACTCTCACTATTGTCTTTCTTTGTTGTTGTGCTAATAATGTACAGTACACACTTCCCTCTGAACTTGTAGGTGCGGCATGCTGCCACAGTCACTCTATTTTATGATGTCTGTACCATTACCAGATGCACAGAACCTCTTCTAAGGAAGACAGCCTCAGCTCAGTTTAAAAGTGGGTCACCGTTCATCAGGCCCTGCTGTGACCATGCTGTGCTCTCTCAGCAGTATCTACTTAGTCCAAATTGCTTCTCTTTGTTTCACCATTCTTTGCCCACATCTGTAGAAGGTAAACAACACAGCATTGTAATGAGAAATGGCAAGCAGGGAAAAAGGGAAGGGACCTCAGAGACTGTAAGCCCCTTGCACGCTCTCTTTCTCTCTCTCTCTCTATCTATCTCTGTGTGCAAGTGAGAACAAGTTCACTGCCAAAAGGAAAGCAGTACCAAGAATTGCTTCTGTTGAATGCACCTCTACGCCTTCATTGCTTCCTGTAATTGCTTCTCTGAGAGGTAACTGGTCCTCTCTCGTTCTTTTTTTTTTTTTTTTACTCTTAACGAATTGTACCTTGAAAAGACAAAGCAAGCCACACCTGAGTCATAAATGCATTTTGGAAAACAAGACAAATTTGAATGCAACACAACTTGATACATAGTCTAAATGGGTACATACTGTACAGTACTACCAATACATGTTGAAAATGTAAAATTTTATATACTTCTTAGAATTTTTCTCCCAAATCTATCATACTTGTTTAGCATATCTCAAAGTTTTCACTGCTTCTAACTTTCACAGATCCATGCAATCTCTTCTGATCAAATATTTTGCCCTTTGAAATTTTAACTGTGCAGCTTTGAGCTAAGAGAGAATACTAGAGCAGATCATATTAATACAGTATGATAGACTAAGGCTAACATCTTTTGAAAGATACATGAAGTCATGCCAGGTTTATAAACTTTGGTATTTGTGTGTTTGTGCATATCTGTGTTGTTGATGGAGCAAAGCACTAACACTGTTAGAAGTTTAATCCCTAGTGGGAGCAACAATGCTAACGATTCATCCACTCACTGTATGATAATGCAGTGGACACTTAAACACAGAGTGAGAGTGCAGTGGCATGTGTTAAATAATGTAAGAGGAAATAGAGGTAAGCCATACAAAAATAGTTTCATTCAATCTTTAGGTACTCAATAAGATGTAAAACACATTGTTATCCAGGGATTAGAGATTAGTGTCACTACAATAGATTTGCTTTTTCTTGAATAGCAGCAGACTATGACCATATGAGGTCAGAGTAGATATGCAGAAAAAGAGAGCGGGGGATGGGGGAGTAGGGTTCATAAGGCGTGCGTGTGTTTTGATATGGCCAAAATACATACCTCATTTAGAAGCAATGCACAGTGTTTACATAAGAAATAATGCCCCAGCAGTGCAAAAATCCAAACCTCCATATCTGCTCTACATTAGATCAGTGGTATTTGGATATATCATGTATGAATTAATCATTTTGACCTTTAATTACACTCCTCTAAATGAACCAGCTATCAGGATTTCAGCTTCCCTGGAAGTCATCGGTTGATGCACTTGACATTAAATTCTCTGCTTTGCTGCTAAATTAATGGCAAAGCATTTTGACGTTTTAAGTGAATTTGTTCATTTGTGGTATTTAGCATTATTCTTTAATTAAGCGCTTAAATAGGCATTACTGTATGGACTGCTGTATATAAATGTATTACAGATGCAGTAAAACAAATATATCAGTTTCAACAAAATATTTCAAAGGACGTGTGTATTCATTTCTGTTAATGCATAGGAGTTTGCCAGGTGGTTCCTGCAAAAGATGATTATACTGTGCAAAAGTGCTGCCTTTCTGAAAGGGAGCAGTGAGGGGAACAGTGCAATTGTTTCAATATATAAACGATGCATTTACAATGTACAGTATTGGTCGATCGAGGGTTTGCTATTGCATTGTTCAAGATTTCTGCACATAGTGTATTGGGTTGTCCCCTACTTGTAATCCATGCACTGTGGCTGTGTTTGAATAACTCTATTATACATATTATGCTATGTTTTTTTTTCCCAAGGTCTCCATTAGTCACTATGGAAGTCTGAGTTAGAGTACTATAACATCACTGTACTACGTAAAATCCATTTCAACTATCTAAAGCTGTTACTGTAGCTCAAGTGGCCATAAAAGTTGAACTGAGTAACACTACAGTAAGTCATGTATAAGTAACATCAACCTCAAAGGGTCAGGGGCTGGATCCAATCTATAAACAACAGCATGTAATAAGTGGTTTAAATGGTTGATAAGACATTACAGTGTAGTTGTAAGCAGATGTGTTTTTGATGTATTTGTCCTATATTTCTGCTTACTGGCAACATAATGAATTACAATATAGTAAAACATGGTTATAGTGAGATAAAATGTAAAATATGGTTATGAGGGACAACTTATGATTTCTGATGAATACCATACCCTAATAAACATTAAGATATTCTTATATCTGCTTACTACTGCATTGTAGTGTGTTAGAAATCATTAACTAAATGTGTTTTGTGGTAACTAAGGAGTAATGGGTAATTGTTCTTAATTCTCTGTGTTAGTATGTGAAAAACACTAGTCCTATATTTTCTGCAACATATTATTAGATTATTGTTAGTTACAGATATTTTGCCATAGTATGCCATTTATTCAGATGACAATCAAGCCATGTACAAGTCAGGTTAAACACATTGAAGTGCATAGGTAGCTTGAAAGAAAATGATTATCCCCTTTTGTAGTTTTACAAGTATCCTACTGTTCAGGTTTTACATTTAAATTGGAGAAATAAGTGATATAATCGCAAATTGAATATTTGTGTATTTTATTTATAGTAGCCTGGCTGTACAGTTACATATTCACAACCAGATGTACTTGCTTCATATTCTCTCAAGTGACATGAGCACTATGCATGTGCTCACCAAGCCATCAAGTGCACACATTTAATGAAGTGTGACACATCAATTGCACAATTTGGATTAGTGGTCAGTACAACTTTACCTTAGTTAGCAGATGTAGTGTCTCAGTCCAGTGGTAGTGGTTTTAGAAGTGATGAAATCCCATGTTTGAGTGTACATACTGTATATAACGCATTTATTTTTATCTGTGCATTGTTGAGATTGCAATGCCCAGAGTGGAAACTGTGGCACCCAAATAGTTTCCATCTGATAGTGTTTGCGTAGTGAACACACCATGTGTCTGAGTTCCACTTCCTCTTTGAAAGCCTCCGGGCAACAATCTATCCAGTTTCTCTTCCTACATGCCTATCATTGTTGCTGTCACTCTTCTAGTTGCTTGTCACTTTGTGTTTTAAAGCTGTTAATTTATTCATCTTTTTTTTTTTGCTAGGCACACTGCATTTAATTTGTGATGAAGGAAGTGGAGCAGGAGATAAAATATTCCCATATTACGGTTACATAAAAAGGAACTTCTTTTTTTTTTTGTATAATGTATGTATGAAGATGAGAGGCCTCCTGGCTTTGGATGCATTTATTAGCAGTTTTGCTGATTAATACTAAAGAAAAAAGAACAGAGAAACAGTTGTCTGCTATAAATTGCACCTCAGATTACTCAAGAAAAGCAGTGCTCATTATACGTGCACAACCTTTCTCTGTCCTTTTCATTGTTTTCAAAGTCCTGTTTTTTGCAGTTTGCGTAGGTTGTATATAACTACCATTATTACCATTATTCTAAAGTATGTGGCATAACAGTGAGGAAAATCACTGTAGACCCACTTCACTGAAGGACTGTATACTGTTTCTTGACATCTTGATTTACAGTATAACATGAACACTATATACATACTGTACATATATATATTATTCATTTGATACAAAACTGACCATGTATGATTAGTATGCATGCTGTCATCTGCTGACATCGACACTGGGTGCAGTTATTAATCTTAACACTACAATAGATGTGTTGTTTGTTTCATTGTTATCAGTCACAGTCCATGTCTCCATGTGTGCTTCAACAGTACATGAGAGTATTGCACATTATACTTGCAGCAGTCAGGATTCGACATAGAAATATACTGTATGTTTATGTTTAGTCTATTTGCTCTCAAAAAATTGACACTTAATTTTAGGAAAACTGCCGACTCCTTACTTGGGCTACTCTATTTCCAGGGAAACCCTCAAATAATCGAATAACACTTTAATAAGTGATTAGGGGCTGCAGGTTTGTGAGGTTTGTGAGTGTTATATGTTTATATCATGTTTGCCCAATGGTCTTAACATTTAGAAAGTCCTCATGTTTTCCTGCTAAAGCTTTGCTTTTGAACATCTGATGTTTTTAATTGAGTTTTGCTTCAGATGACTACACCTCAAGATTAAATTGATGTTTTGCCTTGAAGTATTAATTGCAGCAACAGTCTACCTTTAGAAAATTAAAATTATTGAGGCTGTTGTTCATTTTGCCTAGAAATGAGTCAGTCAAATCACAGAAAGGTTTTGGTCAAAATATTTTTAGAAAGAATTTCTTAATTACAGAGGATTCAGCGCTATGAAATTATTTACCCTTGTGGTCAAAGTAGGACAGGGCTATAAAGGAAGTAGCCTGTTCTAAGCAAACACCCTCATGCATAAACTTATTTTAGGCTGTTTCTGCATGTCATACTAATTGAATTTATTCAAGGAATGTCACCTTTCCTGTTCCCAGAAAATTAAACCCTGCTCTCATACATACATTTTAAAATCCCAAAGCACTATGGAATCTGTCTTTGATTATGCTTCCTGGTGCAGCGGTGTCTTGCATATTTATTGCTCACTACCATTACAAGCTGCATCAGGAAGGCTTAAGATATTCCCACACAATCCCTAGACACCCTGCGAGGCTGATGCAGCACCTGTCTCCAGGATGAAGTGTGTGCACGTGACTTTGATGGCGAAGATGTCGGCTGTGTGGTGTAGCTCTGCATATATCCATTCAAAAGACAGTGCTGTCTAGAGATTCGTCCAGAAATACTGATGCTGTCTGGGTCAGCACATATAAACACACACTTCCTTGGCACCCTTCTGTCAACAAGCGTAGTAGTGTTTTATTTGATAATCACTTATCTTATGCACACACACTATTTGACACTTTTAGAATACTTATCTGCCAGATAGTTTAAGGTTTAAACATACAACCACAATCAAGGTCATTTCTAACTTTTAGTGAGGCAACGATGCAAAATTGATTTGACTTGTTTAGCCACTGCGCATGTTGTTCCAGTGAAAAAGGCATAAAGAAAGGAGCATATCAGTGTTGAAATATAAAAGTGAACAGGTGTACAGTATGCAAAAAACTGCACATTTAACACTTCAATTACACTTTTTTATCTCTTCATTTTCTAATGAAAAAAGCTTGAATGTCAGCAACATATTCTGTTGAAACTCTGTTGAAACTTTCAATGTGGTAATTGAATTCCTCCATCATGAAGGCTTCCATATAAAATAAGATCAAATAATTATTGTAGTATAATACATGTAGCAGTAGTAGTTTAAAGCATAGTCGCAATAGCCACTTTAGACTTTCATTCAATATTCTCAGGTTTCATTCCATATATTCAGCTTTTCACCGGCTGCCGATGTTCATGTGTTTTGTTGTGTGCAAATGCACATATTACTGTATATTGTTGACTGAAAAAACTGTATACAATGTAGTTTTATAATATACATAGACACACAAAAAAGAAAAAAAATGCACCTAATGTACTATAGTACATATCTATGTGAGAGTCTCCGCTTCTACTCAGCCCGCACTTCCATCACTGTTACATTAAAAAATGAGAGAGAAAGAGAGAGAGAGAGACCAGAGAAGAATTAGCTAGCACCATGAGTGGAGAACCAGTCCTGCTTGTTGGTCTAGGCAGAACAACTTTAGTGGTCATGCATATGTAACCGGGGTATAATAATTCCTCAAAATGTAACCGGGATGTAATATGTACCCAGAATGTAACCAGGATGTAATCATTACACAAAACGTTTTGGTTCATGTGTAAGTTAATTCACATGCCTGGTCAGGGAAGCCTCCACTCCACTAGGACTTGCAACTGAGCCATGCTTTTCTTCGTTGGTAGCCGGGTATAAAGAGGGGTCGCGCACCTCTTCCGCTCTCTTTCCTGCACGGTGTCGAGTGGAAAGAGGTGAGCGCTCCATCCATTTGCGACTATTTTACTTTTATCGCCCACCCTGGGTCGCATGGGTAAACCTGTTGTGTGTTTTTGTTTAGGAGCAAGCTGAGCACTCACTGGAGGCTATCTGTTGTATGTTTTTTTTCCTCTGTGACCAGCAATAAAGGGTCCCGTGAATAGCAAGTGTGTCGGTACATGTGTCCCAAGCTAACACAACGCAGCACGGCCAGTCACCAGAGGGACAGGCGGGGGGGACTAAGAGGACAGTATAGAGACCCAAAGGCCACCGGTCAGCAATAACCTAACACCAGCAATAAAGGGCCCCGTGAATAGCAAGTGTGTCGGTCCATGTGTCCCAAGCTAACACAACGCAGCACGGCCAGTCACCAGAGGGACAGGCGAGGATTAAGAGGACAGATTAGAGACCCAAAGGCGACCGGTTACACGTGGTGCCGTGACCCGGATGAGCTCCGCTCCACATCGGATTGCTGTCGACGCTTCGCCGCTTCGTCTCAACTGTGCTCCGCGAGGAACGCTGTTTTGATGGACCACCTCGTTTACCCTTTGGTTAAGGTTTGGTTTGGACTACAGAAGAAATTAACAGGCTGTTGAAGTAGCGCTTTGTGAGGGAAGTTAATATTTTATTTCGTTTGGGGATGTGAAGGCATCAGTTGTTCATATATATTCTAAAAAAAAAAGAAAAAAAAGAAATTCATTTTTTTAAACATTTTTTTTATTTTTTATTTTTTTTTCAAGATTCTTACAAAGTAATTTATTACACAAAACACTAAGTTTCCATTTGTGTTTTAACAAAACGAGTTTCCAGTCTCACATTGTCTATGATCAAAATGCACATAGCATTTATATATGAAGCACACAGATTTTGACTTCATGTGTGCTTCAGTTTGTTGAAAGAATTAAAGGACTATGGGTCCCAGTGTACGTAGGAAGCAGTCCTCATGCCCCCGTTTACAGTAGGACACATTTATTGCTCTTCTTTCCCCGCCTGGCCTGTAGTGCCGCCCTGGTGGCCATTTCAAAAACTTCCCTCACACCATCCTTTGTTTTTGCAGAGCACTCCATGTATCCAAAGGCACTGATCCTGTTAGCCATGTCCCGGCCATCCTCTGGTTTCACAGGTTCCTTAAGAAAAGGTCAAGAGAAGTGTTAGATGATGTGCATTCATTAGTAAGAGTATAAATGTGTTTGTGTTTTAAATTTTTACCTGCTTCATTTTGGCAAGCTCCCTTCGGGTGTGCTCGTCATTGCGCAGGTCCTTTTTATTTCCCACCAGTATAATGGGAACATTAGGGCAGAAGTGTTTCACCTCGGGGGTCCACTTCTCAGGGATGTTCTCAAGAATGTCAGGGCTGTAAATGGTAGTGATGGGAGGTCCGGCTCTTTTCACAGATTCGGCTCTTTTGGCTCGGCTCTCTTAAAAGAGCCGGCTCTTGTGGCTCCCAAGCGGCTCTTAATTTATTATCATTTCTGCCTAATTTAGCAATTATAATTAATTTATGTGTTTCTAAGCATTTGTTTATTTGGTGTTTTCATAAAAGCCTTATTTTTATCCAGTTTTCTATTTCAAAAAATAGACAGCCACTACTGTTTAACATTTTAATCATTATCAGTAACACAGCACACCACTTTGTCATCTACCTGCCACTCCTACTAGCTCCTCTGCCAGGTTTTCTGCTGTGTCTCTCCGAAAACTCAAAACAGTCAAGAAGGCAGGATGTCACCTTAAATTTTTCAATAAAGTGACAAGTGACAGACATGTATGAGCATGTTGTTCTGGATGTCCAGCAGTCAGTTGTCAGGCATACTGCTGAAGCTTTTTTGACCCTGTCTTTCCAAAATGCACGCTCTGTTATATAGTCGTGGAATAATTGTTTGGGACAAGGTTTTTCTACTACGTAGAACATACAAGGGGTTTAAGGCTCGCTTGCCCTCTCTCCTCCAGCCTCATGGCTGGATGGGCGGTTCTTAGATGTCTGTGCAAGTCTGTTGTTGACCCTGCTCTGACACATATTTTCATTTTACAAACTCGGCACTCAGCTTTGCAGTCTCCATTATCACTGAAATTCATCCAGATGCTGCCTCTTTTTCGGTTTTCGGACATTTCCTCCGTTTTTCCCGACGCGCTTGCTTTTAACCTGGCTCCCCATCTGTGTGTACCTGTCCTATACTACCACTACACTCGCTGTCTGAGCATCTGGCCCGGACCCCTTACGTCTATCACATAATGGTATGAGTCTAGTCTGTCCTCGCACGTGATTGGTCGAATGGTGCACCCATAAAAATAGTCTCGCGCTTCTGTGCATGGATTGTCAGCAGACCTGACCAATAGCGGCTGAAGATTTGGTTCTCCCCGGCGGGGGGGTGCTCTTCTCGTTCCCTACAAAGCATCGGCTCTTAGAGCCGGCTCGTTCGCGAACGACACATCACTATTGTCCACCACACTGGGAGTGTAGTAACACTTGTATGCTGACCAAAATTATCCAGATCTTCCCGTTCCAGAATCCACTGGGAGGCTTGCCATCGAACTCCAAGAATGATTTATGATCATTTCACGAATGGAATAGAATGTCCCAAAAAAAAAAAACCTGACCTGTGATAACAGGATCAAACAATTACTCTTAGTATCTCAATACATTCAACTTCCAGTATTTAACACTATATTTTTATAATGCCAAGTCTAACATTATGAATTTACCTACATACTTAAACATATTCACATTTCCAGCATATATTAATCACAAGTGAATATTCATACATATATACATATATATTATGGCAAGCCGTTCAGGAAATAAATGGAATGAAAATATTGATTGAAACTTGAATATATTGAATGAAACTTGAGAATATATAATAAAAGTCTGAATATATATAATGAAAAGATGAATATATTGAATGAAACTTGAGAATAT
>NW_018128040.1:320260-324920 GCF_001952655.1 Monopterus albus
GTACCTCGACTTTTGGGGATCTGTCCGTGGCTGATACTTCCCCACCTGTAGCTACTGAGTCCAGCTCCCACTCTTCTTCCCCAGCTGCGGCTGGTGGTACGGACATATATCAGAGACTTACCACGCGTTTTGGTCGTGTAGTCAAGCCTGTTTGTCGTCTGATTGAATCAATGGTTCAGGTGGAGTCCCTTCTGGGGGGTGAACCCACTGCCGCGTCTGTTATTCATGTGTGATGTTGAGTTGGCATTTTGGGTTACACTGTAGTTTCTCCACAGGAATCTGGTTATTGTTCTTTTTCTTAGTTGTATGTCAAGCGATGTAATTAAGCCCAAGATTGTTGTGGCCTTGGTGTGGTTTATATGGCACCCCACATTATATAAAGAGTGCCCGGAGACTTTGCTAGGCGCCATGCAGTTATCCGGCCTCTCATCCTGTATGTTGGAAGCTTCGTTGCTGAGCAGTTTTATCGATTTGGTATTGCTCTGACCCCTGACTATGGCCAGTGTAAGGACTCTATGGGTGTATTATTATTTTTGCTTTCATGTATATTTTGCTCTTCTTTGTTACTCTTTGGTACATCCCATAATTTTGTGAAATTCTTGGGGGGTGAATGTAACCGGGGTATAATAATTACTCAAAATGTAACCGGGATGTAATATGTACCCAGAATGTAACCAGGATGTAATCATTACACAAAATGTTGTATGTGGTTTTCCTTCTATGACCAGCAATAAAGGGCCCCGTGAATAGCAAGTGTGTCGGTCCATGTGTCCCAAGCTAACACAACGCAGCACGGCCAGTCACCAGAGGGCGGGGGACTAAGAGGACAGTATAGAGACCCAAAGGCGACCGGTTACACATAGTGAGCTGATATTATACAGCCTTGGCCACTAAAAAAGTGACAGACAGTTCTACAGTGACTGTGACCAAAAGTTTTTCGATAACTTTGAAATACACTTTATTTTAGAAATATTGTATATCTCCCCACAACAAAGAGAAGACATAAACAAAAAAGACACCAGCAAGCAACAACAATATAAGTGACAAACAACTCAAAACATATATCTGTTATACCTTCATCATTATATTGTAGCATACACAGCAATAAAAATAGAAGCTATTGCTACTGTACTACATGTACTCCTCTGTAACCCTGAAAAACCTGCTATGTATGTAAGAAATTACATTTTGTTATAGTAATTTTTCCTGTGCAAAATTATTGCCACATCTCCTTGGCAGGAAACATATTATACATAGAAGCTTCTGAACAACTTCTGCAGCATAATCCCCTTCTATATAAAAATGTAATAAGTAAAATTACTTGTTTAAAATGCCAAAATTACTATATACGCTGTTTTTGTGTCCATGGATTGTGTCACATTCCACCTAAGCACAGGTGTTTTGAAATCTTGTGCTTTGTGCCTTTATCCCCCACACAGGCTTCTGGGAACAATCTGTGCCTGCTGTTCCATACCTGTATAGTCCCTGCTCTCTCAAACATCTGCTGAGTCCTGCGCTGTCCTCAAAAGGAGAGCCAAGTTTAAAATGAGTTGCCTGCTTTTCTCTCTCTCTCTCTCTCTCTATTCCCTCTTCGCTGTCAGTATGTGGAGTTCAGGAACAGGGAGGTGTTATGGGATGGAGGTAAAAGTGCCGGTGGAGGGGAGTGGGTTACCCTATGCTCATATTTCTCTATGACCTAGTCCAGAAGCACTCGTAACAGCCTGAAGTTGTTCTGGCTTCTGGACTGAAAGTGCATGCTGATAGCTATGCTCCTCTTGTGTTTCTGCTCCAATCCTTATCCAAGAGCAAGCAACACGCTGGCCTTGGAGAGCCCTGGGCTGGGGCAGAGTTGCATCAGGGAAATGGGCTTGAGCCTCAAGGTCCAAGCTGTTTCACTGTGCTGAGCATGTTTAGTGGTGCAGAATAACCCTCACTGAGGAAAGCACTCTGTGGATGCTCTCTGGGCAACCCCATAACATCCCTGACAGGATAAACAGACATACCTGGATGATGTGATAACTGAAATTACATTTTAAAAAAGTTCTTAAAAACTTGCAACAAGTCAAAATACTTACAGTATGTCAGCTTGTTTCCCATAGTTTCCTAAAATTCCTTTATAAAATAAAGATTGTAATTGCCTATTGGACCATCTTAGATGTATTAAAAAAATAAATAAAAAGGGCCATACATTGTAAGGTTACATAGGATGCATCCACATTAATGATATGCATATGATGGTTAATATACATGTAAACAATAAATACTTTTAATCATAAAAATAAACCACATGAAAACTGCTGAAAGTCCCAGAGAATCTGATTTCATTGACATGAAATATTCATGGCTAAATAAGCACCAGTCAAAGTAAAATGATTTACCTGTTGCCAATTTGTTATTGGTGCTCAGAAGTACAGTATATGGCATTTTCCCTTTTCTCAAATAACCAAAGACCATGGAGGAAAAATACAAATACAGAACAGAAAATGTAGGAACCCTTTATTAATTATAAGACACTGATGTTGAGAACAAGTTTTCAAAGCTTTGACCTTGTAGGTGTTCCATGTGTTCAGTTGGACAACATTTCAAACCATGCGTTTTATTTTTTTCCTTTTCCCTGTGGACTTCTGTGTGCAAGTGTTTGAACTTGTTTGACTACTGCCAAGCTACCTCAGGGAGTATTGTGACTAGATAGCAACGTAATGCTACGCTGTCTTGGCCAGTGGGTGGGGGGGGGGGTGGGGCCCCTCGTCACCGCCTTACCCCCCGTTTTACATTTATGATTTAGTATTTGCCCTCCCACCTTTTCATTTTTTTTAAATTTTCTATCTGCATAGAGACTGCATAGAGATGAACACACCCACACATCACACACAAACCAAATGTAAGACCCTCTGTGTCTCTTTTGTAATGTCCATATCTAGTGTCTTGTCTTCCTTGTTCTGTTCTGTTTTCTTAACATGCTATTTTGTGTTAATATATAGATAAATAGAAAGTACACAGAACTGAGGGGCTCTAACCTGCTGCCCCCTTATAAACTGCAAGCAGAATGGTTAAGTGGAAAATGGGTCTGAAATGTGTAGTGATGTGATAGACACTGTTAGTGTGGATAAACAGTTTGTTCCTGCACTGAATGATGAAAGTGTCTCTCTGCTGGCAGTACTGAGACTATAACTACAAAAGGGCTGGATTTAAAAAATAAAAAGTATTTCTTTTTTATTTTCTTTTAACAAAAGTCAAACTAACTACATGGTCTGCTTATAAAAGGTACATTAGAAGAGGAATGCACTTGTCTATGGGTATTTTAAGGCAGTTTGCAGACACCTGTGAGAGTACAACTTTTAGCGTTACGCTAGCGCTAAGGTTCTTTCTGTAACGTTGCTACTACTAGCCTGTTGACTAGGAACAGTCTGGCTAGTAAGACTCGCTATTTTGGCTGTCCTCAATTAAACAGTGAATAAATTTCGTCATTAGTGGTACTATATTGGGTGGGGTTTATGGTATTTTCTTGGGTGCTGCACGCATTCGCTAGTGTGTTAATTATTTCTTCGTTATTTAGGATGGCAGCCACTAAATTTCTTGCTGACTGGCTCTTTGTCAACTTCACAGTAGACTGAGCAAATGAAAAACACCCAGTTAAAACACAAGATGGCGCACGCGTTGATGACGTGAGGTTTCATTTTATATATATATATTCAGACTTTCATTATATATATTCTCAAGTTTCAATCAATATATTCAAGTTTCAATCAATATATTCAGACTTTCATTATATATTCTCAAGATTCATTCAATATATTCAGCTTTTCATTATATATATATATTCAGACTTTCATTATATATATTCTCAAGTTTCAATCAATATATTCAAATTTCAATCAATATATTCAGATTTTCATTATATATATTCAGACTTTTATCATATATATATTCTCAAGTTTCATTCAATATATTCAGCGTTTCAATCAATATATCCCTTTATTTTTGAACGGCTTGCCATAACTATGCAAACATAAAAATATATTTTAAGACGTATATTTATATAAAATGTAAATTTTTTTACCTATCTACGGTATAGTTTATATCGAGCCTATTTCATTTTTATTTTAGACTAATTACGCACAAACTAATGAACTAACCCTTATGCTATAACATGTAGGTTAGTAAAAGAAGGAGGACACAGAACAAAACGTAGGCTTTGTCTAAGTACAGTAGCCTACACTCGTGTTTAGTGCATCAAAATACTCACAAATACGCCTACACTTATAAACATCAAAGAGGCTACGTGCAAAATAAATATAGCCTACTGCTTACTAGGCTATACAAGCGACATAATATTCGGGTTTGGAACAAGTATGCAGAACTTGAGTTTTATGTGAATTAAAGACGTCCGTGTAATAAAATGCCACAGATTAACTAATAATATATGCACAAACAATATTATTCTCACTGTGCACACACGAAGCTGGTGTTTTTAAAATGCACTGCTCTCCGGCGCTGACGGGCCTCTGTAACCATGGCAACGACATAAACCGGATTAGGTTCCCCACTAATAGCCAACCTCTAGCTTTTGTATGGCTCCTTAAACCTATAATGGCACTCGAGCTTATGAGTCGTGTGACGCTACAGCCCGGTAAGGCACAATCAAAGCTCTAGGGCAATA
>NW_018128040.1:325113-366733 GCF_001952655.1 Monopterus albus
CACCAGGAAGCTGCCAGATTGTTCTAACTCATGTTTAGACTTTCCAGCGTGTTTTCTTGTGCCTGTTATTCTAGCTCTGACCCTGGATTGCCTTGTAACCACTGAGTACTGCCTAACCCTTCTGATTCTGTTTGGATTCAGTGCATCGACTTATGGACTTCCCCTACTGACCGTTCTACTCATGGATACCTTGGATGTGTGAGTTTGCTGGCTCTGACCCTGGACTGGATTATCGACCTGAGAGTGTTACATGTTGAATCAGACTCCTGCTTTGTTTATCTTGTGTTTCTGACCAGTGCTCTGATTAAAGGCAGTGTTCTGCTTTTACTCATCTGGCCCTATAACTGAGTTCACCCTCAACAGCTTTACACGTTGTCCCTGACACAGACCTGTGTCCATTTTGGTTAATGCTGGCTCTGACAATAAAACGCTGTCCTCCACTGCTGCAGACATAATGTTAACCACCCAACTGAGTGCTCTGTTTTGTTCTTCCTCTTTACAGCTACCAAAACCCAGTGATGGAAGCAATATTTTTTGCTGAAGGAAAAGTAGCAGTACCACAGTGTAAAAGTACTCTGTTATAATTCAAGGTCCTGTATTCAGAATCAGCTTTATTGGCCAGGTGTGTTGGACACACAATGAATTTGACTCTGGTACAGTGGCTCTTAATGTGCATGTACATGCCCTTCTGTAAAGCAACGAATAGACAAACAATATAAGGCTGAGAGAATAAAAAAGAAAATAAAAAGGGAAATAAAAATAAAGTCCTTATAGTCAAACCCACACACAGGGGCGGTCTTGTATGCCTTCCTTCAAGCTCAGGTACTCTGCCAATAAATTCCCCACTGGAGGGTCCTGCACAGTATCTTAGCTGCACTCTTCTGGACAGAGATCTC
Source organism: Monopterus albus (assembly GCF_001952655.1). Classification (NCBI taxonomy): domain Eukaryota; kingdom Metazoa; phylum Chordata; class Actinopteri; order Synbranchiformes; family Synbranchidae; genus Monopterus; species Monopterus albus. The sequence continues at coordinate 326,010 of NW_018128040.1, forward strand.
AGATGTTTCTGGGATCTGTTGGAGCCATTCTCCCAGTTTGGGTTCCTATTACCACGGGGACCACTTGTGCCTTCACCCTCCACATCTTTTCTAGCTCTTCTTTCAGCCCTTGGTATTTCTCCAGCTTCTTGTGTTCCTTCTTCCTGATGTTGCTATCACTTGGGATTGTTACATCTATCACTATGGCCTTCTTCCTCTGTTTGTCCACCACTACTATGTCCGGTTGGTTGGCCATTACCAGTTTTTATCTTGATGTCCCACAGGATCTTAGCTTGGTCATTCTCAACCACCTTTGGGGGTGTATCCCATCTTGACTTTGGTACTTCCAGCCTGTACTCGGCACAAATATTTCTGTACACTATACCAGCCACTTGGTTATGGCGTTCCATGTATGCCCTGCCTGCTAGCATCTTGCACCCCGCTGTTATATGCTGGATTGTCTCAGAGAGACAATACAATATACGTATATATACAGATATACTGTATATTTTGGGCAAAAAGCCCAAGACAAAGCACCAAATCAGAGCATTTTCCTTCGACATTCATGAGAATATTAGCTCCTCATTTATTCCTCCTCATTCATTACAAATAAATATGGTGTAGCCTTTGCATGATTTAGTACTTTACTTACTGTAGCTATAATTCCTTGCAATAAAATATATGAATAGTACAATTTCACGGAAACTACAGAATTCTGTTGGGATACAGGTTACACTGCATGGAGCAACTTGGTCTATTGCAGAATAAATTGAACTAAAATAAACTGTGAACATTCAAAGAAAATAAACAAAATGTCTCTAAGTTGTTGGACTGTGGTCAACATAAAGTTTAAAACCACAGTGCTTGCAATAAAATATATGAATAGTACAATTTCATTGAAACTACAGAATTCTGTTGGGATACAGGTTGCACTGCATGGAGCAACTTGCTCTATTGCAAAATAAATTGAACTAAAATAAACTGTGAACATTCAAAGAAAATAAACAAAATGTCTCTAAGTTGTTGGACTGTGGTCAACATAAAGTTTAAAACCACCTGCTCTATTTCCTTAGGATGAAAAAGAACATCCCTCATGCTTCTCAGTATAACTGAATAGTGTTTTGATATGTTGTGACACAAAGGTAACGAGGTGCTTTCGTCATCCCTCAAGTTGTCTCACTCAAGAAAGACAAGCAAAACTACCCACCTGCTCTCAGAAACTGTGATCTCTTTAACTTGATGTATTTCTCACTTTTTCTGCCTCAGACAGAAATGCTGATATTGTCATTATCAGCTTGATGCTACTATCTTTTTCTTCTTCATTCTGGTCTGTCAGCTTAGCTCCTGTGTAATTATACTAAAAGAGGCTGACACAGGTTTAACATACGGTACGACACAAACCATTGCATGTCATCACATACTCAGTTTTTGTACCCCTCTTCATCCCTCCCAGTGTAGTGAAACCTCATATCATAACCAATATATATAGCTATCATAACTGTAAGTATATATGCATGTATCAAAAAACTATACACACCACACATCAGCATTTTGTAACAATCTTCCATTGCCTGAATAATGAATTCTTTCTCATAAGTTTTTTAAACTTTGGTTACCTTAACATGTCTTTTCTGTCTCAGACATTTCCACCTCTGTCTTGCTCAGTACTGCATAAAGTCAGAACTGCAGGACTTTAAGATTTAATTGTATAGAATTAGCTAACATATGTATTTATGAAACAAATTATTTAATCACTCTACATTCAGGGTAGTTAATGTCTTGTGGGATGTTTTTTTCTGTTTCTTTATTTTTTGCAAAATGGGAAATCATTCCAAGTTTTAATTAAAAAACAGATTTTTGATTATATGAATCAAAGGAATTGGCAAAGTGAGCTTACCTCCAAATATTTTCACAAACAAACAAGGTCATGATAGCTGTTGTGGGGAAATGGTTCATACAAAAAGTGTCATTTTCATAGCAGTAATTTCTGGAATTTTGAAAGTGAAATTAAGCCTGCCATTTTGCATAAGTGCAGTATCTTTGCAGACACCTGGAAGCAATGTGACTCATCTAACATCCAAATGATCTTATGCAGAGCGCAATCTTCTAGATTTGGTTGTATTTTCAAGAATGTCCAGCTTGTGCATTGTACACTGGGCCTCAGAAGATTCGCCAGATGCAGAATGCACACAATGCCTCAGTGAGAGCCATGCGATGGAATGACTTTCATTTACATCGACGTGCAGCTGCAGCTTTGTTTGCCAGCCCCTCTCTGTGAATTTCGATAAGCACACATAGCTAAAAACAGCAGGATTAGAGGTTCCTCTCATCCACATGGATACGAGGCCTCTCACCTGTTTCTGTGTTTGCTTGTTTAGGCATCTTTGTCTGGAAACATTGCAAAACAAAGAACAGAAAGTAGAAGAGATCAATTTTCAGTTTGAAAGATTTCTTAAACTGCAAAAAAGCCTATAGAACCCAGTGTAATACAGTTTGTCCTTGAGACGCACTGAATCACATTCTTGTATTTTTTTAAGAGCTGGAAAACTTTTGTCAGTTTTGTGAAGCCCACAAACTGAAACGTTTCACTCCTAATCATCACTATTACTGAGAGGAATTACGACTCTATGATAACATCCTGAGATTTTCTTTATCCTCCATCGAGGATCCATTGAGAGAAAAACTTTTCCTTATGTCTTCAGTTAAAGGGTATTATTAAGTTTTAGTGATAAATCCGTGTCCCGATTGATTTGAAGAAAATTTTTTTTTGGACTCCCATGCTGGCAGTCCTCCAGTATTGATTCACAGAGCAGACAACAAACAGCAGGCTTTTACAGTCCATTTCAAAGTACGTGTTAGAAGACTCGGATGCATTAAGCATATTAACTAATCATTTTATTTACTGTACCTGCATTCAGTTTAAAAATACAGCAAAGAAAGGGAAAAACAAACAATAGAAGCTCGGGAGACTCAAGAGAGTTCTTAAATGTCAATTCAGTGTTTGTGTAGTCCTAACACTTCAACATGAAGTTCTGCAAATACACCTTATTATAATACACACCTTGAACTGGATGTATAATTAAATTCTTTTACACCCAGCATGTATGTACAGTATGCCGAGTGTAAACATAAAGTGCTGAATTCTATAAATAGAATTTTCATTTTAAATTTACAAATAGTATAGGATATGTTACTCATAAACAAGCCAAGTAAGCTTTTGAGATTAAGTGCATGTGCTGTGTATCCTTTTATAAGGCACTGATGGGAGTTGGATTTATATTTTGTCAATGAATGACAAGATCAGCTATTAACTCCTCACATACAGTAAGTGCTGTGCAGCATTAGAAATACTGAGGCTGGGGGGATTAATGTGACAGACTTTAAGAAACACTCATTTGAAGAACTTGTAACCACGGGGAAATACACTTTCAAAAAATGTAAATGTATAATTAAGAGAGTTCTTTCCAGTAGTTTCTGAGGTGAGACTGGGTGTTCTGCTGTGCTTTGTGTTGTGGATTGTACCCTCTCTGCATTTGAACAAAAGTAAAATAAAGCATGTCTTGCCATATTGGTCACAGTTTTTGCAGCATTACTCTATTGCTAACCTCATATATTCTTGTGCATAATTGCTCATCATAACAAATTAAACTTTATTCTCACAGGATGCCAGGCTATGAATATAAATAGGAGTATCAGGGGCGGTGGTATTTAGCTTTCTTTGATTTTTATATACTGTATAAAACATCCCTGATGTTTTCATCACACTAACATTTTTAGGTGATTTTATTCTTCACATAACATTCTGTCTTCATCAAATCAGTTCTAGCCTAATAGCCTCATTCTGAGAGCAAGAAAGATGTGACAGTGGAAACATCTGCATTCATAACACACTGTTAGTAATCCTCATTCTCCCATGCCATTTGTCTTTCAGTCAGTTACTCGATTTTCTATTTTTCTTCCAGCTGTTTGCATTATTCTCTTTTATGTCATCAATAAATTGGCCTGTCATTTTTCTTTTTCTTAACCTCATCAGTGCCTTTTAGGTTTCTAATTACAATTTTTCATTTTATTAGACATTAGAGCTGAACAACACTACTAAGGAAAAATATTTGCTGCATTTTCCTTTCTGCAGATACTCAAAACAGAACAGACTGAGATCTGTCTTTGGGTTTGTGAGCCTGAAGAAGGAAGGAAACTATCCTATACAACATCATTTTTTTTGGCAGTTTGTCTCGGTTCAACCTTTGGTTAGTAAGAAAAATGTGTCCACAGCGGAACCGCAGTGCTTTAATTGGACACTTCATTGTGCACCAAACAACACTACAGGGGACTTGATAAGCAAAATCTGAAGAGGAATTAGGGTTCAGACAGGACAACATGTTCATGCAGCTCTTTCTAAATCTACTCAGTACTGCAACTCTGGAAGCTTTGGAAACACGACTCAATAGATTCAGATCAATTTTCCATGAAAGTTAACATATAAAAAAATATATCTCTGTTATTTAGTGTAATGTCTCTTGTCATGGAGAGCATGTTGTACAAGAATAATGCCTGAGAAAATATACAGCATTGTAAGGAGTGGACCGACTCTGTTTATGTCACACTGTCTTGTTAAAGCCAATAATCCTTGAGATTTCAGCCATATATACATTTTCTGCACTTAATCAGAATCAGAATCAGCTTTATTGGCCAGGTGTGTTGAATACATGAGGAATTTGACTCTGGTACAGTGGCTCTCAATGTGCATGTACAATCGCTCCTTCAGGGTCACAACGGGGGATGCAATGTGTCCCAGCATGCACTTAGTAAAAGGAATGGAAGCACACCTGCTTGCTACTTCTTCACATTGTTTATATATGTGGACAAACACATTAACACTCATACCTACTGTAGTGCTGAAGTCACACTCACACCTGAATTTTGCCTGATTCAAATGTCTTTGGGCTATGGGAGGAAACTGCACCAGCCAGAGGAAACTCACCCCCTGTAACACCATAAAAGTCCAGGACAATCTTGCTGCAGTGCTGAATAACTAAATAATTACTGAATAACTTAACAGGAACAGGATAAATCATTCATATTTGTAATGTACAGTCAGTGCTTAAAAAGATCCAACACATCAAAACGACCAAAGCTGATAATGTCTGGAACAGCTCAAAACTCAGCTGAACTGTATCAAGGATATTTGCGCATTCTTTACAATATATTAGGTACAATGTGATTCATTTCTTTTCAGAGGTTTTACCTTAGAGAAAAGAATATAGGAAACATTGGAGGTCACTGGTGCAAAAATAAAAAGGCAACTGAAATTATTTAGTAAATCTATATTGCAGTGTATTAAATTAAAAACAAAGTCCAGAGTTTAAGAAAGATTACAAATGTTTGCTGCCTTCACGACAAGCCATTCATTCCTCGAAAGCGGTGGCAGCATTTTCTTGCTTGGAGAAAAATGCAGTGCATGGTGAAATCAATGTCTGGGATATGCCCCAGAATAAATAAACACATCACAAACTATTCCTCAAGTACATTGTTGAGGTCACTTCAATTACAGGCAGGCTTATCCTGTGGAGCCAAATGTAGCTCTTAGCCCAGTGCCTGGAGGTGAAGTCTGTGGAGAGTTGAGCTCATTTTGGTAGATACCCTCAAGAGAACAGATACTGAGGCCTAGCTCACACTGTCTTTTAAAAGAAGCCCACAAACTCTACAGTACATATAAATAAACACCTTTCTTTCCTTTAGAACTTTAGTTTATTGAAGCTTTGATTTTTTTTCCCAGAGAACATACACAATACTGTATATAAGGAGTTTGGGTGTTTATGCTGCATTACATTTTTGTTTTAGCATGTTAGATGAACTGAATAATGCAGGTGGACAGATCAGAATGGATAACTTTGAAGGACCCCAAATCAAATAGCATTGCAGTTTGAGCTTTAAAGACATTTAAGCATGAGACATGATCATTCTGAACAACCTTATCCCATTCACCATCATGAGCACTGCAGACGGCCCCGTCTTGCATGTAGAATAGCTGCATTGGTCCACAGCATAGTAGTGTCGGTTGTAGAACAGTAAATGGCTGCTTGTAATAGCAGAAGCAAGGCTGCAAGGTGTTGAATTGCATGGCTTTACCTAAAACCTTTCTAATAATACATCTTGTGTTGTGTATGCAGCTGTTTTCCTTATTGGTAAATAATTCCAAAGCACAGAAGTACTGTAGCATGTGGTTAGATTTCTAAAAAACAGTGGATGTGATATACAGCACTTGAGTTGTTTGAGATACGTATAATCAATGTGCACTCTGTATTGCCACCATTAGCTTGATTTCATGTTTGACATTTGAGTTGGATTACAGGGTTCCCAACTACTTCACCTACTTCCACCATTTTCTACTTAAAGAGAATCATCATTATTGAACAAATGCATGAGGTTGCTTGTCAGATGTGAACATACAGTGTTGTGTAGAATGAAATATTTCATAGCAGTAAAGTAAAAGGGAAATGCAGTGTTATTTGTGGAGTAATGTGAATTTTGCATGCTCTCCCCTTGTTTATGTGGCTGTCCTGCTGCTGTCCAAAAGCATGGTGAAATGGAGACTCTAAGTAGCCCATAGATGTCAAATAAGATTAAATGTGTTTGTCAATATGTCAGACTGTCAGCCTGTTCAAGCCTTTCACCTGTTTTGTGCTTGGATAGCCTGCAGTCCAGCCCTGAGTTGGAAAAGCAGTTATAAAGTTATAAAAACTCTATGAGTAAGATCAGAATATTTAAAGGTTGCTAATTCCATTCGTTCCAGAGCTTTTGCACCTGCCCTTATTTTTTGCCATCATAACCCTAAGCAGTATGTCATGCACTGTTCATTGACATCCTTTAATTACTTTCCAATTCATAAACAAACCTCCTATAGTTGATTGCAGTAGGGGAATACTGACATTTGCCTGTATGACCCAATTGATCACAGGGTTTCAGGTTTTTGCAAAAGCTTCAAGAAATGATCACCAGAACATAGTTTTTTATTGGAAAGATGTGACCCCTTAGCTTGATTTATGACTTCATTATGATTTAAGGCTTTGGTAATGATGATCCCGATTATATTACAGCATCTTCTGCATCATCATTTGTTTTAATTAATCTGTGTTTACCTCCCACTTTATTTCTGGGGAAAGCATTTTTACACTGATGTCTTCACTTAGGTTGCCTCTGGCATTTTGCTGTTTGTTGTTTTTGTGTCTTTTTTTTTAATGCATTTATGATTTTGTGATTTACCACATCCGGAATTTTATAAATATGCATGTATGCTAACAACTTACCATAATAATACATTTGTGTGAGGTCACAATGTGGGGGTGGCAATTTCTGTCTGGCTGTAGAATATGTTACTGTATCTTCTTAACCTACTGCAGTGATTGTTACACTTGAATCTGACACAGGTGCATGCAGGTGACTTTGACAGCAATGTCTCAGAGGTTGGGGAGGAATTGATGCTGCAGAGAATGAGATGCCAGCTGCAGATTTACATGCCTCCACTGGCTCACTGCACATCATTAAAGCCAGAGGCCGCTTACAGTGGCTTCATCTCTGTCCCAGCCCACACAGACTACATCAGGGCCTCCACACGTTGATTTATCTCGGCTGTCTTTCTGAACGGCTTTTCCAGCCGAGAGAGATGCGAGCCGATGAGACTTGCACATGTATGTGAGCTGAAATTCATTTTGGGAAGAGCACATGCTTCTGCAGACAGGAAGGAACGCTTTTTGTTCCTGTCTCCATTCTCTCTGCCACAATGCTTCCTGCCATACACTGCCGCCACCATTCCCAGAGTGAGAATAAGTGATAGATGTTCATGTGCTCAATGCCTCTAAAAATAGCCCAGTCACACAAGCATTAACTCACTTTGTTCTCTATTGTTTCATGATATCTCAGCTTGTTCTTAGCGTAATATATAATGTGCTTTTGGAATTCATATTAACTCCTTTATAATTTTCTTTCAAGCTTGGCAGCTTGAGTTAAAATGCTATCTGACAGCAAATGAACTTGAACTTGAATTTACACACGGAAAGCCACATTTTGTGAGGAAAAAATGAAAAGTGTGAGCCAGCCAAGCAGGCACTGTGGTAATGGAGAAGGAACAGAAACCAGTAGCTTGGGTTACATAGACAATATTTTCTCAATCAGATTGAAATCATTCTGATTAAAGATTTCAACTTAACTCTTCACATGGGCACTGATCTGATAAGATGTGTGTTTACATGCTCAAATCAATCAGAATAGAACTTATTTTACATGCACAAAGTGGTTCCACCTGCACTGGGTTGTCATCAGTGATAGTTAGCTAGCTAGCATCATTTGTAGAAGCCAACCCATTAGTCAGCTTGACATGGGCAGGGGCCTGTTTCTATTACCACTGTTTAACTAACATAACATCATCAAAACATTTACCCTCTTAGCTGGTTCAAAAAAATTACAGTTTCAATGCCTTTTCATTTTAATTAGTTAATATCAGCTAGTGACACAGCTACAGTATACTGTGTTACTGGAATGCTTTCAGTCTCTTTCAGGGTGGAATGTTTTATCTGCATGCTACTCAGTGCATGAGTTGCCATTATGAATCAATACACCTTACATTTTAGTGTCACCATGTTTGACTGATAATTGGCTGTTCACACCCTGACAAAAATATAAATGAATAGTGCCCGGATTATGTGAATATTCTTTGCCTTCATTTGGAGGAAAAAGCGGCGAAGTGTCATCCCGCAGCACTACAACTGTGGCCACACAGACCCATTCTGTTTTGCTGCCGCCATCAGGTCATCTATGGGGAAGCGACAGTGGTGCGGTGGGTAGAACAGTCGTCTCCCAACCAGAAGGTTAAAGGTTAGAATCTCGGTGCCCCCAGTCCACGTATCGAAGTGTCCTTGGGCAAGACACTGAACCCCCCATTGCCCCCGATGGTTAGAGCCATCGGTAGAGTTGGCACCGCAGATGGCTGCCATCGGTTCTGTACCGGAAACAAACTCCTTGTGTGTAACATACTTGGCAAATAAAGGTGAATATCCTTATTGTTATCCTATAATTACTCCTACATGGGGCAAGCATGCATAGAAGGGATAGATTTATTCCAAAAAGACAAAAATGATTGGATCAAGTGTTTACATAACTAATACTGCATTTTCCTACTAAATGGATGATCAGTGGTTTATACCAGCCCTCTCATTCTGATTGAAAATTCTTTATATTGGAGCCCAGTCGGGCCAGTCTGTTGTAGAACTTTTATACTTGTTTTCAGTATTTCCTTCCACATTTATGCAAAAACCCACCCCAGTTCTCCCATGCATTTGTCGCTCTCTATATACAGCTTCCTATGCAAAACTACCTTTTACCCTGGTGTACAAGTAAGACACATCCCAGAAAAACATTTATCAAAATTATTTTAGCACAAAGCAAAAAGGCCTCATATCAAACTGGACTATGACTTTTTTAATTTTGAAGGGATACTGCTTTAACTTCACATACCCTGCGGCACTGTAAGGGCTTTTTCAAGTGCTGTAGTTCAATTATGAAGGTGATGTTGCTCCTCTTTACCTGAAGGCAAACAAACCTAATACTGGTGTGGTTTAAAGAGAAAAAAAGGTTAATGAGAAAGTTTTATTAGGAAAATTAGGTTCAAACAGTAACTCATTTTGCAAATTAATTGCTTTTCTCTCAGTACATGCTACCTGAGGTGATGTGAGAGAAAATACAAACATACTGTATGCCAGCCACACAACTATATCTTTGAATCAACTGACATAAGACCGCCAGACCATCTGTTATTATTAATAGGATGAGTAACAACTTGCTAACACTTAACTATGGCTGAAATGCATTGGGAAGACAGAAATTAATTTTTCAAGCTTGATGAGTTTAGCTGTAAATCCCACATGTCTCATCAACATCCAGAAAAACACATGCAGACAAAATCAAGGAACACCCATTAAAGTGTTTTGGTAAGATGCTGACCCCCACGTGCCACCAGAACAGCTTTAGTGCTCTTTGGCAGTGATTCTGCAAGTCTCTGGAATCTGACTGAAGGGATGAACATCATGCTTCCAAAAGCTGCTCCCTCATTTGGTGTTATGATAAAAGTGCTGGAGACACTGTCTAACACATCAGTCCTAAATCTCCCATAGGTGTTCAACTGGGCTGAGACCACGAAGCCCACAGCACATGATTCACATCATTGTCATACATATCAAACTATTCAGTGACCCCTTGTGCCCTGTGGATGGGGCCATTGTCACGCTGAAAGAGACCACTCATTTATTCAGGTTTTTCCTTGAATTGGTCACCTGTCTGTACATGCTGTATATGTTTTTATAGAGCTGCTTCAAAATAAGAATGCCACACCAACATTACTACCTATGTCTGTTCACACAGTCATACTGTAGGCAATGTCTTCCCAATTATGGGGATTAAAAGCAAGTGTTTATAACGTAAATCATCACATTTCAGGTTTGAGACTAGATTGTCAAAACTGGGTTTTAGTTTTGGTACAGTATGTAATGGTTATGGTTCAGGTTACAATGGTTCTCTAGAGAATGAATAGGTCGCTGTAATATTCTCACAATTGATGGAAACAAATGTGTGTGTATGTGCACATACTATATGTGAATGAGTGAAGTGGTAATGGATTTATAGTACAATATAATAGTATGACAATACTATACACTGCTACTGATGCACTTTTATTAGATTCAGTTTTGAATAACCATCTTATGGAAACTGACGTACTGAATCTGATTATACAGTAATCTAGTTCTTTTATTGGAAGGATAAAAGGCTGAGAACTCTTAAATCAACCTATATTTCTATATACCCACTACTATGATCCAGGTAAATCTTTTACTCCTTTTGTGTGTCTGAAATATTTCTGGAATAGAGCTTCATATCATTATCTACCTATGTTTAGCCATGCCAGATATTTCATCACCTAATTGGACAAATTGTTCTTCAGTAATTGCTGTTACTGAAATTCGCTCATTGTGCTCATTTAGACTGTGGAATGCTATGACAGCAGAATGAGCAGCCAGGAGGCAGGCGCTGGACAGCTAGCACAGCTTTTATGGCAAGGCTTGCCAGGTCTGGTGAAAAACAGTCGGATGGGTCAAATGTGAGAAGTAACACTTCTGACCTTTTCCTCACCTGATGATTAATACAATGTCCTGCATGAAAGAAAACCATGAATTAAGATTTTGGATTGGATGGACTTTATGGAGGTTGACATTAGTGTATTTCCAATGAATAAAGTGACCAAAATGAAATAGAAGCTTGTTGAGCCGCTGACCTACTCTGAACAGGCAGGCGACAGACCATGCAAAATGCACTCATTATATAGACAATTTATAAAGCCCTGACTCATGTTAGTAACTGGTTTGTATGATATTTTCTTTGGAGTCTTGGAGTGCAATTATAATCCCTGGCCAGAATCAGACTGGCAACATTATATTTAACAATGACATAGTGAGGGTTTTGAACCTCTAGCCTACCAGGTCAACAGCTCTTGTGTTGCTGTAATCCTTAAGAAGCTTCACATACACTTGTACTGTATATTTATACAGCCTAACCTGACTCACTAAATTATTAAAAAAAACATAATTACCTCATTGTGTCTTGTGTTAAAGCAATATTTTATCCTTATTTAGTGACAACTGGATTTCATACTGTAAGATTTACTTTGAGGTGTACTCCAACTCAACATCTATGTTAACATACTATGCTTCATCTGCACATGGAATTATGATGACCTATGGGATTATCAGATCCTACACTTGCTGCACATATGCAGATTCAGTTTCCTGAACTGCTGTGAAAGTTTTAAGGTTTAATCAACATAGGCCTGGACATTTCCTGTGTTGTACTTGTTCAGCAAGACTAATCACAGTACTGCTGTTTCTACATTAATTACTCTGAGTCTTGATACAGCTGACAAATGGTTTTTTTCCCTTACTGCTAGTGACTTTCTGTAATCATCCTGCATAGTACTACTGTCAGGAAGCATTCCATGCAGTATCTTCTCTCTCTACCCAGCCACTTTTCCACATCCCTCAGTTTCACTTTATCAGCTCAAAGTACAAATTGAGGCTTAGTGGCTTGATGGCAAATTGAAATTCACTGAAGCATTTACATGACATTTAGCACTGGTTACATAATGCAAGAATAATAAAACATGCCAAACTAAATGGATTCACTGTCTACCTTGTGCTACCTCATCATTAAGCCTATGCATGTACAAGCCAGAAAATGTTTCTACATACAGTGTAATTGTGTATACTGTTGCATGCCTTTGAGTGCATGTATACCCTATGTTTGGGAGGAGATGTTCTTAGATACTGTAGTTCACAATTGCAAAGGCTCAAGTTCATGTAACCGCCATGTGCCTGCAGCTATAAAACTACTAAAAGAGTACAAGACTGTTGGCTTGTTTTTCCTTTTGCTCTTATTCATTTATATATTTCCTTCAGTGTTGAATAATTAAAGCAAGAAAAATCTGGTGATTTGATTAGTCGTGTTTCATACAGCCCCTAATAAAACCCTGCAGTGGGTTTTTCTCATGTTTGGCCATAAACTGACACAATTTGTGTTCAAATTTTTTTTTATCTACTGTATGCCAATAAATTAAAAAAATAATAGAAAATAAAATTAAGTCAATAAATGCATTCCTTATTTAAATAGTGGCATTCTAAAAGACTATAGAAACACTTCTATTACATTTTGCCTGAGTCCACCTGACATCTACAGCATTGATTGAATTTTATTTTGTTTGCATCATTCATGAGAGTCACTTCACCTCCACTTCATTCACAAATTGCGAATTGTTGTGGTGGTTCACCTACAGAGTGAAACACCACAGTAGCTTGTACCATATCAGAAGTAAGGAGCGTATGATGCACCCATTCACACACAAACATTCATACAAAAACTCAAAAAGAGGCATAAGAAATACAAAAACAAAAAAACATAAAATCAAAGTAATTTACACAAAGTGTTTACAAGCCTTTTCATAGTCCTTTGTGCTATGATTTATGAAAAATTACAACACATCCATTTGAGCAAAAAGGCTCAAAAAGACTTGGAAAGGATTTAAAAAGACAGTTGAAAAACAGAGAGAGTAAACCTTATATTTCATTGGAGCATTCCAAAGCCAATATGAATGTCTTTTCAAGCAGCACACCTGCAGAGCAAGCAGGTGTTTGTGCTCTTATCAGGCTGGAGTCATGCCATATCAACCACAGCCTTTGAAACATGAGATGCCGTTGCATGATAAAGAGCATTTGATGTTGGAAAAAGACACTGAGGCAAAGGAAGAGCCTTCAAATTTGCATGTTACATCCAGGAGATTAGGGTTAAGGCCTTCAACCATCTCTGCTAAGTCTATGTTGAAGATACTGAGGATTGTTATCTCTGAATTTGGATCCTCCAAATAAATACCTTTATGAATTATTTGAATTTGTATACTTCGGTTATACATTACAATATGCCTGCTTGACAAGTCACCAGTGAAGTGTCGTTTGCAGATTTCTGTGGTTCCTTAATTGTATAGCTGTAACAGTAAAATTGACATAACTAATAATATAATTACATTTAAGAGTAATGAATCATACTATTAGGGTTTGTTGTATAAGAAATGTAATATTACACTTTTGTTATGTTTTTTATCTATTTGAAATTATATATATTTGGATTTGTTATTGTATAATACACAACTTGACCTAACTTGAATAATACAAAACACTTAAGTAATATAGGTTTCTTTTAAAACAACTTTTAGTTTAGCTTCAGTCTGTGTGCACTAACACAGTTCTAGAATTACTGCTTGGATCAAATATGTGTGATACAGTTGCTTTTTTGTTGATACCATGCACATTTCAAGCATCTTATGAAACAGGAAGCCACATAACATGCTGCTGATTCTAAAGGAGGAGGGTTCACTAACTCTATTTAGCTCAGTTTTGCAGCTGTCAGTCAACATCTGCTAGATTCTTTCACTCAGTATATCTCTTACATTCTGTCTCTGTCTCTTACGATGTGCATTTTGTATGAGTGTGCACTGAGCACACTCAAATGGAAAATTAGTTTAAAAAAAATTGTGATCAGTGATACAGTTTAAACTTTACAGAATTATGTACAGATTTTTTTTGGTATATCTACACCATCGCCAATGTGGAACAAACTTTAATTTTCCTACCCATATGTCCCATATGTATCAGAGGCACAAAACCTTCCAAATAAACCCTGATATTGTGTGTAACATATGCACACATGAGAGGATGCAGGTGTCTGGTGTGTGTGTGTGTGTGTGTGTGTGTGTGTGTGTGTGTGTGTGTGTGTGTGTGTGTGTGTGTGTGTGTGTGTGTGTGTGTGTGTGTGTGTGCATATGAGTGGAAGCTTTGTTCGTTGCAGCTGGCTCACTGCTGTCTGCTCCTCTACACAGAGGCACTTGGACAGACCCCTTCAGCATTAATTACTGTGGCCATTAATCAGACCAGCACAGATACCGGTGTAATCCCTTTATAATGCATTTTTTGGGGGGTTTGGGGGAGTGGGGGGCACCACTAGTGTTAATTGGATTTGATTGGATACTGGTATGATGCTGAACATAGAGCATCTTAAGGTAATAATTAGAAGACAGATCAATTGGTCCTTTGTGGCATTGATCTGATAGCGTAGGCTGCGCTGCAGTTCTAAGAGCTAAAAGAAGACCATAAGTTTGCCCTCAGGAGCTCTATTGACTAATATGCTACTTCTGTTATACTAAAATGAAAAATACCTGTACATAGTAGTCTTTTATATAAATAAATCACTGAAGAAAATGTGTAATTAGAGGTACAATATACAGTATATGATTACTTTGGAGATGCCACTATTTTGTCAGGTTTATTTAGTTTTATTTAAATATGTTGCTGCCTGTAAGAGCTCCATTATCTGGGCTAGACAGGGTCTTTAGAGATTATTATTGTTTAAATACAATAAAAGAAAAATACCAGCACACCTTTAGCACTTTTATAGCAGAGTCATTAGTGCATGTCTTTTATCTGTTGTTTCCCATTGTCCTAGCCTATTCTTTTTACACGGCTGCAATTAGG
Source organism: Monopterus albus (assembly GCF_001952655.1). NCBI lineage: Eukaryota > Metazoa > Chordata > Actinopteri > Synbranchiformes > Synbranchidae > Monopterus > Monopterus albus. Next base: position 341,108 of record NW_018128040.1, read on the forward strand.
GTTGACATAAGAAGTGTTCCACCCACAGATAGTATGCTATTTGAAATAAAAATATCCCACTTCTTGCACTGATGTTGGTCTTCCCATTCTTTCATATACAGTATAAGCACATAATTTTAATACACTTTTGTGATGGAAAAGGTATAAACAAACAATGTATATGGGAAATTTTCACTCAAATATACAGCTATGTTTGATTTTAAGGAGCTTTATAGTGATTTCATCTCACTGTATAAATGTCTGGACCATAAATTTACAATTTTGATTTGTTCCTCCTCACTCTCATAGTGTCATCTTCATTTTCAATAGGCAGCTGTTTTCTTTGAGAAAGCTAAAAATCCCACTCCACACTGTAGCAGACAGACAGTTAGTGACTAACCGATGAACACGGAGTGTTTAGCAGCTAAAGAGATACCCTCAGGAGTTGGAGGATGCCATAGTGGAGACCAAAAACAGAGCTTAAAGGAGAGTGATTGTTGGGTTGTCTTTTTCCAGGTGCTGACTAAGGAAAGAGCAAGGAGATAATGGATTTTCCCACCATTTTTGGAGCTTTCAGGTTAAAGGGAGAATTCACATTTTTAAGTGATTAGATTTGGCTTTCTTGCCTTTCTGAAATGGGTAGTGGGAACCCTGCTGTGCTTCAAGGGTCCTGCTAGGGCTAATGTTTGATGTCTGTTTTGAGAGGACTGCCTCCTGTTTGCCTGAGATTTGAGGGAATTTTTTCTGTTTCATAAGAGAATTTTATGTAATTAGGCTCCTATGTGCACTTTTTGTACAAGTGTTTGCAGTACACTAGTAAACATGCACCCGATACAGACATGAGTATGAGACGCTACATGCTGCACATTATGCTTTCAGTCTGTGCCACTGTGTGCACGACATGAACCGTCGCGCATGTAAATTTGATTGGCACACAGTCGGATCTTGCAGACTGATTGGCTGGTCACCGGTCATGGCCAATCAAGCTAAAAACCAGCCAATTACAATCTCCAGCTGACTGATCAGTACATCTTTAGCTGTAGCGTTACACAACAGTACTATCTAATACTCAAGTGTTTGTTGCAGTTTATTTATCACCATCGTCAAAATCACATTTTTAGTTGAAGTTAAAGTGAAGGTTTGATACAATATGTACAGTAGAAAACTTTACAAGTAAAAGGTTTATACATATTCCATCTGTTGATGCAGTGGATACAGTGCTTGAGTAGCAATGTTGTGTACATGGTTTCAGTGGTTTTGCATCATACAGGAATTTAGTAAAATAGAAACTGCAGAATTCAACTGCTTGGACATGAGTGGAGTTTGTTGGTCTTCTGTACTGTAACAAGGGAACACTGAGATTTTCCTTACATATGATTTTATTTTTTAAGCTTTTCAGAGACCAGGGTGCATGTACACATGAGAGCAGTGAACACACACAGTGTTAGTGATGTTGGTGATGTCAAGGGAGAAATTGCTTTTTTGGGACCCCTGCTGCACTTCAAGGGTCTTGCTTAGGGCTTATGTGATGTCTGTTTTGAGAGGATTGCCCCCCCAATTGCCTGAAATTCAGGGACATCTTTGAGCTTTGTAAGGGAATTTTATGTAATTTATGCATCTACTTTATACAAAAAACAAAGAAAAATGTGCAGAGGACCTTTACTGTAGCCTAAAATAGGCCATATGAGAAACATAGAAATGCCACTTTTCATTTTTAAATGAGTTGATGATAGGAGATTTTTTTTAGATTAACTCACAATGCATATTTTTAAATTACCCCAGTATAGATAAGGACTTTAAAATGTGTCACTTTAAAAAAGCTTGAACTTTGTGTTAAAAGTTCATGTCTCCTCACTGTGACCAACCACATTGATTTAAAAGGAGAGTAAATGGATGGACGTCCTCTCGTGAAGTTATCAAAGTGCTTTATAAATGATATCACTGACAGTAGCAATTCTGCATTAGTTAAATAGTTATTTCCATACATTCGTCTGTTGTTATTCTTGTTTTGTTTGTTTTCTTAGATTTTTGTCTTTCCCTCTACCTTACCTTTTCAGTGTCTAACATGCTTGGCCACCTTAATTTCTTCCCCTGTTTATTTTGATGCTAATCCATAATTCTGATGAAAAAGAAAGGCTCCCTGGAGATTGGATCAAAGCCTTGGCTGTGCTCAGCAGGGCCCAAGTGTTTAGAAGGTACTGCAAAGGCAGGAAAAACACACATCTTTTTTCCATCTGAAAGAACAATTATGAAGCTTATCATAGGATGAAACAGTGAACCTTGTTATGGTTGAACAAATGAAAAATTTGAACAAGAACGTAATATGTCAAGATTATTCTAGGTGACTGTAGACATTGTTGTGTTAACTTGGCTCGTACAATTAGTTTCCCGTTGCCGAAATGTTTGCATTTCAAAAAGCCTACAGAAGAGCTTTTTCAGAGATGCACTCCTCGTTCAAGTAATAGACTTTATTACTCTTTTTAACCTACACTAATATGTGTAGGAGCAAATTTTCTTATAGTGGATTGTTCATGTACTGCAAACCCATTTCTACTGCATGTCTGCGGTCAGTTTTAATACAACACGGTCTATTTGTTGAGCACAGAGAACAATAAAACCATGCAAGAAGTACACTTATGTCCCCCATTCACACTACAGAAGGAGCCTATCCCCAGCCCCAGCTGCTTATTGTAATCTAATTGTAAAACTCCTCTGAGTGTGAGCGGTAAATCATAGACAAGGTCTGGTATTATAATGCTACAAATTTCTATGGAGTTATGGCTTTCCTGGATTTGTGCCAGGGACATTTAAGCTGTATTTATGTTTCCTGTGACCAAGGTTAATTGTGTTTCTAAATCAGTAGATGAGGTATTGTTCTGATATTAGATTTACTTAATGGAATATTCTCAGTATAACTGATCTTCAGTGTCAGATTAGTAAGCAGAATCTGAACTTCACCACAACACACACCTTTAGTGTGAGAAATGTACTAATCTCAAATGTCATCATTCATTGTCTCAAACATTCTCTTCCCAGAGGATATGAATTAAAAATCACACACTGGGTATCCATCTTAATTTTCTCAGTAGCATGTTTAAATTGTTTTAAATCCACCTAATATGTGTAAGCTTTTTATCCACTGACTAATATCTAAAAATGATTGCTTAGTATGAGAACATCCCTTAAAATTAGGATTTTCATGAGGAAAATATTTGCATATTACAGTAGCTGATTTTTACATATTGTTCTCAAAGAGAATGACAGAGAGAGATTGGTGGAGGTTGTGAGCCACAGTCTAAGCAGTTTCCTACTGTTAAGTGACACCATTGGTGCTTAAATTGTTTTTAGTTTTTTTTTTGTTTGGTTTTTGCTCAAGTTGCTGTGGTGGCTGTAGTTTCACAAAGTCCTTATCTCTGCTAGAAATGAATATCTGCACATAATTACAATTTAAAGATTCACTACCAAACATCAGAAAAGGGAAAACATGAAAAAAAAAACATAGCATCATAAGCTTGTTTCTGATGTTAGCCTTTAATTCTATCTTTTGTTGTTGATTAGACATTGTTTCTCCAAATATAAAAATCTATAAAGATTTCCCTCCTTTATTTAACCAGACAAAGTCCCACTAAAAATCTCTTACAAGGGAACTCTGAGGGAGCAAAACGAGCCTTTTGTTTTTTTTTCAGCCAAAGGTCTAATGCACCACGCCTTCCTTTTGCTGCATAATGTCATCCCAGAGTATTTTTAAAGGTCCCATGAACAGAATTTGATTTACATATACAGTTTTGGAGTGGAATGTTAGGGGAATGGAATTTGATCATTTTTAATGTTGGGGTAAGACTTACAGTAAAATAAGCCAATGTTTGAACTGATCAGTTATACAGAGATCTGACTGATGAGATGTATATAAAAGACCTTTAAGAGGTGACAGACTGCATTACCGTGGTGTTGAGTTCAGTCAGTTATGACCTTTGCTTCACCCACTGTGGAATTAATAATGTACAGTGTCACATGATGAAAACGTACAGTATAGTGAGCTGCTATACTGATGATACAGAAACATTTATTTCAAGAGTTTGCATTAAAAATGGTAAGAATACTGTAAGCATAAAATAATAATAATAAAAATGTAGGTCTGCATGTTGAATGTTGAGTATCATGTACCAATCATGTCGGTTCTTTTCCCATTTTATTTCAATAACTTAAAAAAGCCTAGTAACCTGAATAGCCAGGCTGGCTAAGACAAAATCAATTGGTAAGAAGCAATGGGCAGTGTACATGCTTCCTTATTTTGTATTACTGACTCTCCCTTTTTAGTATAAATCAATAGTGGTTTCTTAAACAGACATACTGCAACATTAACTCCAGCTGAAATGAAACTGAAGGTTTTTCTGCTATGCCAGAGGACTCTTCTAATTAAGGGGGAGAATCACTACCCGAAAGTGTATATATTTATATAAATGTATGTATTTTTAAAATGATTTGTTTTAATGATAGCACCTATTGAGTGTGTGTCTGTGTAGATGAAAATCTTCTTTGGCTTTGGAAAACATTTAATTTAAAACTGTTTGCATAAAGCAGTGGGTGTCAACACAGAGAAACTGACTGAGAGCCAGACCATCAGCCACAGAAAAGTCGCAAACTGTGAACTTCAACGCATACAGTAATACAGTCATGACCGACAATATTGGCATTTCTGTCAGATAACGCACCACTTGTCCCAGAAAATTGTTGCAGTCTTGTTACTTTGTTTGCATTGGAACAACAACAAAAAAAGGTTGCGGGAAAAAAGCCAAATCAGATCCAATCCACACAGAACTCCAAAAATGGACTGGAAAAAAATTATTGGCACCCTGAACTTAATATTTGGAAACACACCCTTTGAACAAAATAACTAAAATCAATCCCTTCCTGTACCCATCAGTGAGTTTCTTCCACCTCTCTACTGGAGTTTTGGGCCACTCTTCTTTTGCCAGCTGCTCCAGGTCTCTCAGATTTGAAGGGTTCCTTCTCCAAGCTGCTGATTTGAGATCTTTCCACAGGTGCTCTGTGGGATTTAGATCTGGATTCATTGCTGGCCACTTCACAACTTTCCAGCACATTATCTGAAACCATTTCTGGTGCTTTTTGAAGTCTGCTTTGGGTCATTGTCCTCAGGGTCCAAACGGCTGGTGTTTTAATGGCGTTCAGGGAGAGTGATAACATGCTGATTTATGTTGCTCTCCATACTATTACTCAAATATTGTGCCTGAAAACGTATCTAGGCTACATTTCTCATATAAAATATCACATCAGTTTGCTGCCGCATTTGAGCTGACCAGGTTTGAGCTGATATGCAACTGCATAAATAAATAGCTGTCAAATTTAGCCTGCCACTGCTTCACCTCTGTACAGATGTCATTGAAAGAATCTTCTCACCCTGCTTACCAAAGGCTTTTGTGTGACTTAATACTTCAGGAATTAAATCAGTATTGTTCCTACTATAGAGTAGGACTATCATAGATTGCCTGCAGTATGAGAACTATATGTAATGTACTGTATGCTCACTGTATTCGACTTCTCTGACTGATAAAAGTTACCATCAACCGCACATTTATTTTGTTAATAGAATAAACTTTCATAGTGCAAATGCCAACTAAAAATCACAATTGCTGCAGTTATATGAGAAATGATACATCTCTATATGCTATGCTGATCCAACATCTTAATCAATCTGCTCTCAGATCAGCTGAGACCCAGCCTGATCTCTTGTAGCCTGTGAAGAGCAACTGTGGCGACTGGCTCCAAAAACTGCAGCCGCCTTGATCCCGTGATATTGTTGCCTGTGTAGACATATATTTCCATCAATGTCATCAGTCAGTCAGGTCTCTGCCCTGCTCATTAAAGGGGAAGAGAGGAGCTGGTTTTATTGGACATACAGTAACTAAAGCCGGCCCCAGCTCCACCTGCTCACAATGTATTCCTCCCTCTAATAATGTATTCTGCTCTCCTCCACAGTGCGCCCGGTAATGCCTGGCTGCACAGAAAAGTGTGTTGCATCTGTGGTCACCAAAATTGCAAAACACTGTTGAACATGTTCATATGTGCCTTGTGCTTAGAGTTTAGACAAATTTACCACCGCACCCTATTTCAAGAAAATAGAGCCTGATGTGTCTGCTGAAGCTGTTTACTGCAACAATTGTAGAATAATTGTCATAAACCCATTACAGTGAATGACAGTCTAATGCAACAGCAGGCAAAGATCATACCAATGTTAATGTGAAGCTTTGGTTATATAGTATCTATAATGTGTTGATTCAAGTATCTAATTTTATTTTAGGCAATATAAATAGACTGTGATATTGCACTGGATTGCAATACAGTAGATTACAAGCTATTAATGTTATTGTGAACCCCAATGTAATACAATATGCAAAGTTTGTACAGTATATACAGGCAGGAAGTATATCCTTTCCCAACTGACACTGGACGAGAGGTGGGTTACACCCTGGACAGGTCACCAGTCTATCACAGAGCTGACACTTAGAGACAAACAACCACTCACACCCACACTCACTCCTATGGGCAATTGAGCGTCACCCACCAACCCAAGATGCATTTCTTTGGACTGTGGGAGGAAGCCGGAGTACCCAGAGAGAACCCCCAAACCCCCACAGGCACAGGAGGGAAATTCAAACTCTGCACAGAAAGGCACTGGGTTGGCCAGGGTTCAAAGCCCGAAGCTCCTTGCTGTGAGGTGACAGTGCTAACCACTGTTTCACCATGCCACCCAATTATCAGTATTGAGTCTAATTTAATTTATTTAAATATCCATCATCTATGCCTCACCTCATTCAGCCTGATTGCATTAATAGATTTGAGTCAAGCCTGTTTAAGGGCTTAAATGACTTCTGGTCTCTCTGAGAAGAAGCGATAAAATGTAAAAACATTCCCTTTACTATTCTCTTCACTTACTGTTCCAGTGTCTTGTGCCCTCATCCTTAAAGCCATTATTAATCAATCTCCCCTCCTGTGACTTGGAGAGCTTGAATGCAGATGATCACATCACATCACGCGCATTAGAGCGGGACCTCATGTTTCCACTTATCATGGGACATTTGTTGTGATGACAAATCCTAATGCAGCGAACAAAAGTAATTGTTTTCTTTACAGCAGCTTAATTCAGCTGTGTCAGGCTTACATTATGTTAAATCTGAGGGTTGGTTGGCTGTTTTTCCTCTTCTAAAGACTCAATAGCCTACTCACCTTATGAATCAAAAGCGGCACAAGGGTAAACATTGTAATAAACCAAGAGAAAATGCCTCAGGGGAGCTACAGTTTATGATTTTTCAAATTATTCATTTAACAGTGATTAGAATGAAAAGCTGAATGGTAAATTTTATTATCGGCAAGTGACTACAACTGAGTCATGAAAACATACAATGCCTGTGTGCTTACTGTATATACAGTGCCTTGCGAAAGTATTTGGCCCCCTTGAACTTTACGACCTTTTGCCACATTTCAGGCTTCAAACATAAAGATATAAAACTGTAATTTTTGGTGAAGAATCAACAACAAGTGGGACACAATCATGAAGTGGAACGAAATTTATTGGATATTTCAAACTTTTTTAACAAATAAAAAACTGAAAAATTGGGCGTGCAAAATTATTCAGCCCCCTTAAGTTAATACTTTGTAGCGCCACCTTTTGCTCCGATTACAGCTGTAAGTCGCTTGGGGTATGTCTCTAACAGTTTTGCACATCAAGAGACTGAAATTTTTGCCCATTCCTCCTTGCAAAACAGCTCAAGCTCAGTGAGGTTGGATGGAGAGCGTTTGTGAACAGCAGTTTTCAGTTCTTTCCACAGATTCTCAATTGGATTCAGGTCTGGACTTTGACTTGGCCATTCTAACACCTGGATATGTGTATTTGTGAACCATTCCATTGTAGATTTTGCTTTATGTTTTGGATCATTGCCTTGTTGGAAGACAAATCTCCGTCCCAGTATCAGGTCTTTTGCAGACTCCATCAGGTTTCCTTCCAAAATGGTCCTGTATTTGGCTCCATCCATCTTCCCATCAATTTTAACCATCTTCCCTGTCCCTGCTGAAGAAAAGCAGGCCCAAACCATGATGCTGCCACCACCATGTTTGACAGTGGGGATGGTGTGTTCAAGGTGATGAGCTGTGTTGCTTTTACGCCAAACATAACGTTTTGCAGTGTTGCCAAAAAGTTCGATTTTGGTTTCATCTGACCAGAGCACCTTCTTCCACATGTTTGGTGTGTCTCCCAGGTGGCTTGTGGCAAACTTTAAACGACACTTTTTATGGATATCTTTAAGAAATGGCTTTCTTCTTGCCACTCTTCCATAAAGGCCAGATTTGTGCAGTATACGACTGATTGTTGTCCTATGGACAGAGTCTCCCACCTCAGCTGTAGATCTCTGCAGTTCATCCAGAGTGATCATGGGCCTCTTGGCTGCATCTCTGATCAGTCTTCTCCTTGTATGAGCTGAAAGTTTAGAGGGACGGCCAGGTCTTGGTAGATTTGCAGTGGTCTGATACTCCTTCCATTTCAATATTATCGCTTGCACAGTGCTCCTTGGGATGTTTAAAGCTTGGGAAATCTTTTTGTATCCAAATCCGGCTTTAAACTTCTCCACAACAGTATCTCGGACCTGCCTGGTGTGTTCCTTGTTCTTCATGATGCTCTCTGCGCTTTAAACGGACCTCTGAGACTATCACAGTGCAGGTGCATTTATACGGAGACTTGATTACACACAGGTGGATTCTATTTATCATCATTAGTCATTTAGGTCAACATTGGATCATTCAGAGATCCTCACTGAACTTCTGGAGAGAGTTTGCTGCACTGAAAGTAAAGGGGCTGAATAATTTTGCACGCCCAATTATTCAGTTTTTTATTTGTTAAAAAAGTTTGAAATATCCAATAAATTTCGTTCCACTTCATGATTGTGTCCCACTTGTTGTTGATTCTTCACAAAAAATTACAGTTTTATATCTTTATGTTTGAAGCCTGAAATGTGGCAAAAGGTCGCAAAGTTCAAGGGGGCCGAATACTTTTGCAAGGCACTGTAAATCTCTGTTGAGGATGTGGATTTGAAGGTTAGGTTCTTCAAAGCTGCTTTGGCTCCTGCTTACTGAAACCCAAATCCAGACAGACAGAAGAGGAAATCAGCACTCAGTCTGCCAATCACACACACAATTAAACCAAAATGCCTCCTGTTCCCCGGGGTGATCGCCCACATCCGGTGAAAGATCAACAATCCAAAGCTAAAAAAAAAAAAACAAGGAATTGTTTGGAATTTAAATATGGGTCTTGGAAGGGTGCTGGGTAGCAAGTTGGCTGTCCATTTGTTTTGCTCTGATGTCATTCTTTTGTTCTCTCCTCTCTGAACTTGTATTGTTGCATAGCAGGGTTTGAGGTTGAATAAATATTTATGCCCTAAGTAAGCTAATGTCATATGAAAAGATAAGAGGCTTTTCAGTCTGAGTTTCCATTTCCTTCTCCAAAATACATTTAAAACCGAGCAGCTCTTTATTCTGTTAACTTATCGCCTTGAAATAGAACCCACAAAACTAGAAAGACAAAGACCAGGGGTGTAAAATTAAAATACCTTTAAGTAGAAACTGCACTCATAAAGCTTTTGTAGTAAAGCAGTGTACTTACTTGGGATGCTTGGTATAAAGAATACTGCACACAGGCTGTGGCTCTGCTACCACTCATACAGGGGAGTAATTATCCATAAAACTGTTCTGGTTACATTACTCATAGAAGTGGTTCACAGTCCCATCATCCTCCAGGTGTCCATAACAAAACAATACACTTTCTAAATTGCACTTTGACCAAATAAGCAGATTTTGTTTTCTAAAATCTCTGCACATGAGAAATTGCTCTTCATCTAATTATTCAAAAAAAAAAAAAAAAAATACTGCAAAATATTTCATGGACAAAACAAACTTCACCTCATAGCTTGTAGGCTGCAATGACCATCACGGGCCTGCTGGTTGCTGCCTTTTTCAGGCTCTTAATGTCATTTTTTATGTAAAGCTGCAAGGCTATGGTAAAATCAGGGGAGCTTCAAACAGGCCAGTATAAGCTGTTGGACATGCTGGGATTCAAAGAGTCTCCGATTGTGTCGTGTAGATTCATGCTGTGAGCAGCTATAAATGCATCTCATTACACCCTGCAAATGTAGAATAACACAGGAGAAATGGAAGCTGAGGCGAGCCATTTGTTCTGGCTGTGGCAAGCACTTCAGCACAGACACCGTCATTTTGTGAAATCCCAACTACCATGCGCTTTTTTATGTAAGAAAAAAAAAAATACATGCTGCATATTACTGCTTGACGGCGGGAAAAAAAGTGCAGCATTAACATATTTGTATATGATGCTGACACCCCTGATTACATCTGTTCACCGAGTGAAATTGAGTCTATCTATTTAAATTAAACTTGTCGTGCTCCAGATACCGTGGCCGTCAAAATACCCAAGTCAACCTGAAGTGACTGAATAAGGACATAAATAAATAATAGCTTAGCAGGTTGTGGTCAGCAAAAATGCTTACTATCACTACTCCCTCCTCCTTAAAAAAAATAAACAAAAAAAAACTGATAATAATAACAATGCATTGACTCAGCAGTGCCAAGTTTAAGTTTTAGGATTAGGTGTGCCAAATTTTATTTTATTTTTTCCAGGGAGAGTCATGCACCCAGGGAGCCAGCATGTACTGTAGCTTTATGCAAGTGTGAAATGATTAGGATTATGTTAATGTGAACAACCTATGCGTCTGGACAGCTGCAGGGTTATGGCAATGCCCTCAATGATGTTGTTACATTAACATTTTTTGTTGTTTCATTCATTTTTCATAATCATAATATGATCTGCCTGTTATTAATTGCATGGACTTTGAATTATATTATCATTACCATGCTACATTTAGATGCTTTCACTCTGAATAGGAATTAAACATTCTCGACTTTCTTCCTGGCTGACACATTTCTTCACTCTGCCTGAGCTACAGGGTGCGCAAATTTAACTTTATAATTCATGTTCCTTCTCCTGTCACCCAACACAAGATGCACTGATTGACTCATCTTTTGGAGGGAAAAGCAAGAGGTATTTCATAAAACATACAACTCTCCTATTAAAAAATTGTAACTTTCTCAAACAATTTTATCTTGCTTTATTCATTGAAATATAAAATTCATGAACACAAACCACAGAAGTAAAGATGAGAGCTATTAACACTATGCAATTAGGGAGGTAGCGACTGCCTCCCTTGATACAATTTTTTGTTTTGATCATAAACAAGTCTGTACAAAAGGCCCAAAATGTCCAGATATTCATTAAAAGGCAGTAATCGGCAAGGGACTGTTATGCTACAGTACACATGGGCTATTAAAGGATCTCTCATAAATCCACTTTATGATTATAATATTTTTATTATAGGAAACATTCGAGGTAAGCAGTGACTTCCCAAAGCCTTCCCTTTTAGATTTCTTGCATTTTCCTGAGTCTCACACAAAACCCCATCTCCTACAGGATTAAAAGTTCTATTATAGCCTGCAGCCAGATACAGTTGTACCTTAAAAATAATCGCAATATGCAAAATCCCTTTCTGAGCTTTGAAACCAGCGTAGCAGTGAGACTGAAAAGAAAAGGAAGTTATGTAATCATCTCCAAGTTTTGAGAAAAGTATTGTTGCATTAGCTGAAAAAACTTAGAAAAAAATCAAATGGACTATATTTCTAGGTCGAAGACGTTTCACCTCTTATCAGTTCTTGGATGAGAGGTGAAACACTACATCCCTGAAGTTTTTTCAGCTTACTATGACCTGGATGACTGAGAATCTGCACAGACATACTGTTGCATTAGTTTCCCAGCTGGTGAAAGGAAAGAGCAATTGAGAGTAGACACGGCAGACTGGTAGCTCCATGTTTTAAAAAAAAAAAAACATTAAGGTAAGATTAGCAGATCAGTCTGTGATGGCTATATGAAAATACAAGCATGCAATGTAGCTGGAAATCAATCTTAAACAGATGACAAAGACGCAGGAACCTAATGTTAAAGATTATATTTACATTTAAGTTAGTTCAGCTTGAGTTATACTGTATATTGAATGTTATGTTTGTTCTTATAAAAGCAAAATTAACCTGATGGATTTTTGAAGGGAGTTTGGTCACTTATCAGAAAAAGACATGAGCTTATAAAGTGAAACAATGTATGGTATACTTGTTGCTGAAGAGAAGAACCCTGAACAACTTTTGACTCCAGATTCTGAAACACTGATCTCAGTGTGAACCCTGTCCATCAATAAACAGTATAACAGTACAATAAGCAGAAACATGCTTCAACTTCATGTAGTTTTCACTGCACATTTATTTCAGTTACAATTTTTACGAATTAAAATTTTACACAAAGTGGGCTTAAGAAATACCTGATGCTTCTTTGACAGTAGTTGTCAAGTAGTGTCAACCTGTACACTTGACCGTACAATTAAATTAATTTGTATAGTGTCAAATCACAACAAGTCATTTTAGCACACTACATAGTAAGGTCCAGATCTTATTATTGTCATCATCAGTATAGACCGGAAGAAACCTGCAAAAGACCACGACTCAAGGTGGGCGGCCTCCCGCCTCGACCAGTTGAGGTGAGTGGATAGTTTTCATAGTCATCACTTCTGTCATTCTTATCATGGAAAATAAGGCAATACACTCAAAGTGAGTGTCTCAGAGCTTATTTAGTCATCTGAGTTGTCTGTCTTTGTCAGGCTTGCTCCTTCCCAAAAACCCCAAAACACACTCCCGGTCGGTATCGCAGCTACCGCACAACAGAGGTCTGACAACAATCCCATCAACATATGAAACTGCTAAACGTATCCCTATGTCAGCAATAATACTTTACAGGGGTAGGATAATTTCCACTGCTGGGAGGCCTCCCATGTCCGGAAAATCTAATAAGCATACAAAATGCAAAACCTCCCTCCCCTGCAAAACCTAGCTGAAGCACAAGTCTCCCCCTTGAAACTTGGCAGAGTGAGACAACTCAGAAATGTAACCCTATAGTAAAATAAAGTTATTAAAATCTGGGCAGTGATGATTTAGAAAACAGCACAACTACACTTATCAAGACGGGCTTACAACATGTCACAGCACAACTTCATGTGTATGGAGAATCGCTCAGTCTAAGCACTAAGCCTGTCCAGGTTCTTCCACCATTTAATGATGGAAAAATGACCTAGCTTTGTGCAGGTCTGTGGTAAAGTTCCAAAATTCAAACAGTCTTCAAATAGAGTCAATGAACACTGACAACTTAAAAAAAAAAAAAAACTACTCCAGAGGAAAGGTTACAATTCAGCAGCTGCAATCCAAGCCGAAGGTGGACTCAGGTAAAGCTGACTGAGTTTCAGCTGAAACAGTCCCTTCAAGATCTCATCAAGTCAGTCTCAACTCTCATGAAGAAGGGGAAGGAGAAAAGCCTCTTATGGTGCAAGTCGACTCAGTTGGCCTCATTCTCTGTAGTGTGGAGAAGCCCTGGCTTCCTTAACCCTAGAATTGACTGCCAGTCTGCACTGATTTAGCAAGATAAACACACAACCTGTAATGTTTTCAAAAAACAGTGTAACTATCACTGATTTGACATTACAATTTACATGTCATCTTAGAAAACACCGTCAGTGTACACTGTGTAGGAATATGTGGAGTTAGAAAAGAGGACAGGCTAATTCATGCTGCCAAGCTAAGAGCTCACAAGACATGACATACTGCAAAGGGCTAATTTTCACTTTAATAACCAAGATACCGTCCCTGTAGAGCTCAGTTCCTTCTATAAGTGCTGTTTATGTTCGGTGAAAAAAAAGCCCAGTTTATCTAACCTAACGTTTAACTTGACAAAATAGCATGTGTCCCAGAAAAAGATTTTAAATGTATTCGAACAGATTATCTATGGGCTGAACGAGCACTAGAGAAAGCCAGTGTCCCAAACAGTGGTACAGACAATTAATCTGTTAAAAAGGCAGCCTCGGGACGATCTCAGGCCGAGTTTACCCCAGTAACCAAAGCAGTGCAGGACTATTAAATTGCCTGACTGATACACTGACTGTATGTGACCCTGGCAAACAAGGGAGGGACATGAGGAAGTCAGATGGTTAATGACTAAACTCCGCCCCCTGTAGGACACGAGACTAACACAGAATAGATGGCCATGTTGGACTGACAGGCAGTGAGAGGGAGAGAGAAAGCCAAGTCCCTTCAATACTTCTTTTATGAGAGTATCTGGAGGTGTTACAGCAGCAAACCCGTCCCTCATCATGGAGGACATCAGATGTTAGTGACCAAAACTCCGCCAACCGGATGATGTGAGAAGCAAAGACAGGTGTACTGTAAGTTGCCATAGCGACCATGTTGGACAGAGGCAAAATACACGTCTTGTCAGTTTAGTGCCTTACCTTTTTATCAGACTCATTGCTCCATTTTCTTTTATGGTCAGACGAGAACATGCAAACAAAAGACGAAGCGACAAGTGTGCATGAACAGAAACTGAGACAAACAAACATAAAAAGACAAAGATGTAGATGTGCAGACAAACAAAGAAAGAGTTTGCTGGACAGACACACAGATGGGGTAGGGCCCCCCCCTCACTGGCGAGGTTTTTCAGAGGATCCCAGGTTTCAGTCCAGATTTGCACATAATCAACTCCAGAGGAATCATTCAGCTGCTGCCGCCATCTCGTCCAAGGTGATGCTGAAGTTAAGTGTAGCTGACTGTGCTTCCCACAGCTGAGGGGGTGCTATCAGGTCAGGTTGAGCCCAAGTCTCAGTTCTCAGCACCAAACAGTTTGGTGCACAGGTCTATAGCCAGCGTCCTTAGTTCAGTTGTCATGACCCATCTGTATCAGGCTGTTTTAATCTTATTGCCAATTTAAAGGAAAGTATTTTGGAACATCTATATTTTGAAGTGATTTCTCCTCTTAAAGTATCTTTTTCTATTATGACAGCTTGAGCCAGGCTTTTGCAGCCCAGGCCCGTCTCCTCTGGAACATCTATCAAATCATTAATTAACTAATGTGTAATTGTCTAAGTTTGAAACTACCCAAAATGATCAGGACCAGAATTTTGTACTTGCAATAGTTTAATCCTGTCCTGCTAAGCTGCACATGATAAAATGTGTGTTAAATGAAGGTGTTGTGAGAAGAGAACAGCTACAACTGCCCATGGTTTAATTCTGGCCTTCCCAACTCTTCTGCATTACATCTCCTGTAAAGGTCAAGTTCAAAGTGTTTGACATATGTGCAGTTAGGAAACATGTTTCCCTGTACAATGAAATTCTTACTTTGCCATCCACATGAATGCCACACAATACAAGTGAAATATAAAGTAGATGAATAATAACAAATCTAAATAGGCAGTAACACAAATCTAAGGCACTTTAAGGCAGCAAGTGAAAGAAGCAAATAAAAATACAACAAGAACAAAATATAATGCATAGAGAGTATATGCTGGGAGCCATGTGGGGGTCCTTGAGGATGGAGACAGCTGTCCTACACACCCTGAGGTGGTAAATACTCTGCAGATAGGGCAGTGGAGTCCTGGTGATCTTCTCTGTTTAACTTCTGCTCATCTAGACTTGTCTCAACCAAACCAGGCACCTCTAAAACACACCAAATAAAACCAGGCATCTCCCAAAACACACCAAACAGAGCTGTCTCCTCCAATGCACCCTAAAGACTAGATAGAGCTGTCTGAATATGCTTAGACCTCATCTCAAACAAACCAGGCACCTCTGAGGCACTCCAAAGACAAAACCAGGTGCCTCCAAAATGCACCAAAGCCAAAACCAGGCACCTCCAAAGCCCAAAACATGAAAATAAAGATCGGAAATGGAAGACAGAGACAGAGGCAGGCAGGTGCTGCCGCGACAAGGAAAAATAATAAAAATGAGACTTACAGTTTTGTTGATTTCATGAAAAGCAAAGTGTTATTGCAATAATACACATTCAAGGAGATTAGCCAGAAATAGTCATGACACTAGGGTCATGTTTTTGAAAAAGAGAGAGAGAGAGAGGGATCCGGCATTTACCTTTTGTAGACGGACGTGCTATGTTGACCTAGGATATCCAGGACAAAAATAAAATCATTGCGGCGTGGCAGCCATCTAGGAGAGAAGCCAACCAGGTTAGAGAATAAGGAAAAGCCATGTACCTTTTTTTTAGATCTTTGTTGTGAAGACCCGACGCAACAAACCGACAGACTGTTGGCCATCTTAGACTAACGGACGTGCAGCGGTGAAATATCTTCATGAAAATCAATTTGGCGCAGTGGCCACCTACAGGAGAAACAACCAGGTTAGAGAAGAAAGAAAAACCACGTACCTTTTGTAGATCAACGTCATCAAAATTCAAATGGTGACAAACAAATGGTGCAGGAGCAAGCGAAGAGGATAGCCCGGCACTGCAGATAAACCCCCAGGAAAAAAGCTCCTAGGAGTTTTATGTGTCTGGCAGCTTAGATTTATGCCTATTAGAACCTTCCGGGTTGCAAGGGAGAGCAGACTCCTATCTCAAACCCACGATGTTCTCTGGAGAGGATCTGGACTTCAGTGTCCTCAAAAGAATGTCCTTTGTCCCTCAGGTGGAGGTGGACTGCTGACTCTGGTCCACAGGAGTTGGCCCTCCTGTGTTGGGCCATGCGTTTGTGAAGCGGCTGCTTAGTTTCACCAATGTACAAGTCGTTGCACTCCTGACTATACTTAATTGCATACACCACATCACTCTGTTTATGTCTGGATGTTTTGTCCTTTGGGTGGACCAGTCTCTGCCGCAGGGTGTTGTTAGGTTATTTCCTAGTTAGATAGATATTCAGAGATTTGTTGTCTAGAAATGTTTAGTGGAGACAGGTTGACTAGCTCAGGCTGTTAACTGTTCAGGTTAATGTGCTTGCAGTGCAGATTCCATGTAGGCCAAGGTTGCAGGCAAAGAGCTGTTAGTATCAACTGTAATGCTAGTCTTAATATTTGTCTTAATGTGTAATGTCATGTCAAATTGTTCTAGATACACACCACAAAAACAACAGCCACACACCTTGACTTTTCCTCATGTTTTGACTAACGTTATGGTCAGCTGCAAGCTGGCATATCAGGTGACGTCACGGTTTGACGCCCCTGCGTAGCATGGGCTAGCCCAAAAATGATTAAAATTATATAGGTTTCATGGTCCAGGGTTTTTGATCTTCCAAGCTGCCTGCGCGAGCAGGATGGTGGTGAGAGATCTGGACGTGTAATGTTAATTTTACCTGTGATCCTCTGAATAAACCAGCACGGTTATTTTTTATAAAATCTAAAGCAGTCTACTTCGTCTTATTGTGAGTTCCTGGTTTAAAAGAGCCGGAAGAGGCTTCATAGAGAAATAGAAGCTTATAGTGTTCCCTGGTTTAAAGTTAAATGGGATATTGTGGTTGTGAAATATCCTTTTTAACTTCTCTGATAAACCAGCCACATAAGGGGTGACAGTGTTATCCCCTCTTGTTTCTAGTTTCTTCTTGTTGGTGTTGGGTCTCTTCCTTGCTTTGGTGAAGGCCCACTTAGGGTATCCACAAGCCCTAAGGGAGTTCTGGATGTGTAATTTCTCCTTCTTGGCCCCTTCTGCAGTTGTGGGCACTTCCTCTGCCCTGTGATTTAAAGTTCTGATGACTCCCAGTTTGTGTTGCAGTGGATGGTGTGAGTCAAAAAGCAGGTATTGGTCCATGTGTGTAGGTTTCCGATACACTTCTACCATCAGGCTTTTGTCCCCTCCCTATCCTTCACCTGCAAAATTGCAGCAGGCAGGTCAAGTTTATTTATTTATTTATTTCAATTGTGCCCACCATGGTATCTTTCCTCCTGAGAAGTTCTTATCCAGTTCTTTAACAGCTATATTCATACGCGATATTGTGAGCCCGCAGTCCAGTAGTCATAACAAGGACTACATGGTTTTTCTCAGGGATGCCACTTGCAGGTTTGCCTGTGTAAATCTGTAGAGTCCATGCATAGCTAGTTTTTGCATCACAGGCTGCCCAGATTTTTTGCTGTATTTGCTTGGCTTACTGGGCACGTATTGCCGGAAAGGGCATTTTTCAGGGAAAAACCCTCTGGCCCTGGGTTGAACATCAGTTGAAGGAGCTGCACCCATCTCTCCCAGACATCCCTGATGGGAGCAAGCTTGTCAGATTTTGCTCTAGTATGCCTGTTCTCAAATCTGAGGACTCTTGATATCATTCGAAATGTCTGAAGTGACATTGTTGCCTGGAAAATATTTCTGCCTGTTAACGTATCCCAGAGACTATTAGTGGACTTATTGCTGGATCATTGTTACACTCCAGCAACAAGAAGAACACCAATATAAGCATCCAGGTATTCCTCATCAATGTCATTCCACATGTTGCCGTGGACTTTTTTCCTTCAAGTTTTATCATAGCAATGATAACATTTTTGATGTGTCAATGCCATAAACAGATCAAAACATGTCTTGAGGTCACTTACTCTAGTCACAGCAAACCTTGTGATCCCAGGGGTCATTTTGATGACATTTGCAGCAGCTGTCCTGCCATGTAGCAGTTGTGTTCAAAATAATAGCAGTCCAACATCACTAACCAGATCAGTCACTGTTTTTGGTAGAAATTATATTTCTACATGGCAAATCATTTACTAGCAAGTGTAGTCGAGTAACAGAAAACCAACAGACCCAACAGTCATGATATGCATGCTGCTGATTGTTTGTTGTGTCTTGTTGCTTTTCTTCTTTTCTCTTTCCTTTATCCACTCACCCAAACTGGTTGAGGCAGAAGGCCGCCCACCAAGACCGGGGTCTGTCGCAGGTTTCTTCCGTTAAGGAGTTTTTCCTCCCCACTGTCGCCAAGTGCTTGCTCAAGGGGGTTTTTGGGTTTTCCCTCTGTAATAATAGATAAAAGTAAGGTCTAGACCTTACTTTGTAAAGTGTCCTGAGATGACTTTTGTTGTTATTTGGTGCTATACAAATAAAATTTGATTTGTTTTGATTTGATTCTGTATAACTGAATCATTAATTGAAAGGGGGGTGTTCAAAATAATAGCAGTGTGGAGTTAAATTAGTGAGGTCATTCAATCTGTGAAAAAACAGGTGTCAAACAGGTGGCCCTGAATTTAAGGATGAAGGCAGCAAATGTTGTACATGCTGGTTATAGTGCATTTCTCTCTGAAAATCAGAGTAAAATGGTTTGTTCTAGACACTGTTCAGAAGAGCAGTGTACTTTGATTAAAAAGTTGTTTGGGGAAGGGAAAACATAGAAAGAAGTGCAGAAAATGATAGGCTACTCAGCTAAAATGATCTCAAATGCTTTAAAATGCAACCAAAACCAGAAAGACGTGGAAGAAAATGAAAAACTACCAATCGAATAAATTAAAGAATTACCAAAATAGCAAAGACTCAATCAATGATGAGCTCCAGGGTGATCAAAGAAGTTCCAAAGTTACCTGTGAGTATTGTAACAATTAGAAGACGCCTATGTGATGTTATTAGAAGATGCCTATCGGCAAGAAGCCACCACAAAGTCCCATTGTTGAAAAAAGAACATGTGCTGAAGAGGTTACAATTTGCCAAAGAACATACTGACTAGCCTAAAGAGAAATGGTGCAACATTTTGTGGACTAAAGAAAGCAAGATTGTTCTTTTTGGGTCTACAGGCCGCAGACAGTTTGTCAGACAACCCCAAAACACTGAATTCAAACCACAGTACACTGTGAAGCGTGGTTGCACAAGCATCATGATATGGGGATGTTTCTCATACTGTGGTATTGGGCCTATTTATTGCATACCAGGGATCACGATCAGTTTGAATACGTCAAAATACTTGTTAGAAGACGTCATGTTGCCTTATGTTGAAGGGGAAATGCCTTTGAAATGGATGTTTCAACAAGACAATGACCTCAAACACACCAGTAAGCAAGCTGCGTCTTGGTTCCAGACCAACAAGATTAACGTTATGGAGTGGCCAGCCCAATCCCCGGACCATAATGCAATAGAAAACCTGTGGGGTGACATCAAAAATGCTGTTTGAGGCAAAATCAAGAAATACAGAGGAATTGTGGAATATAGTGCAATCGTCCTGGGCTGGAATACCTGTCCACAGGTGCCAGAAGTTGGTCAGCTCCATGCAACACAGATGTGAAGCAGTTCTCAGAAATAGTGGTTATACAACTAAATATTAGTTCAGTGATTCACAGGAAAGCTAAATCGTCAAGCATTCTTCAGTTTATACAGTAAATGTTTGAGTTTGTAAAGAAAAACACCGTCAGGTATGCTCATCACACCCTGCCTGTTTGTGTTGCTCCTGTACGTTCTATAAGATGCTTTCTGTTTGGTTTCTAGTCCCTGCAAACTTTGGACTGTTAGAGTTTAGACTCTGAGTGGTGACAGGTGTGATGAAGTTATTCATTTTTCTACAATCTGTTGTGGTTTGTGTCCTGCTTCCTGTTTTTTTGCTGTTATTTTTGGTTAGACTTCCTGTCTTATGTCAGCTTACCTGCCCCAGCTTTACCCCGGTTCACAATCACCATTCATGGTCTCCTGTCTATATATCCTCCTTCCTTTCCCTCAGTCTGGTTGCTGGTTCATTTTGTCTCCACACCTTGTTGCCCCTGTCGTCTGTCACTTTACGATCACGACACCCTGCCTGTTTGTGTCTGTTGTGGATTTTCAGTTTGTGCTTTCAGGTTTGTTTGAGTTTTTGTGGTTTTGAGTTCTTTTGCCTTGCTGCCTGACTGAACTGTTGTTTCTGTCCACGTTCTTTACTTGTGTCAGGCTGAGCCTTGTGTTTTTTGCCCTTGTCCTGCGTTACACCCTTTCATTAAAAAGTCAGTTCAAGCAAGTCCTTGGCTCTTGTGTCTCACCTATAAATCCTAACAAATGCAGACACTGCTATTTTTTTAAACAGCCTAATATTCCTCTTTCTTCACTTTATGTAAAGAAATAACAAAATTGATACATTTTTCTTCATATTTTGATTTGGAATAGAATGTGCAGTGTTCCCAATGCATTTGTGTGTATGGAAATAAAAGCTAATATAAGGATTTTTAGCTTTACTCACTTTTTTTAAACAGTTATTATTTTGAACACAATTGTACGTCAGGAGGTACTGAGCTCCAACAGATGTTACCACTTTTGGATTTGAAAGTTACAGCAGGAGCAGCTTCAGCACCAGTGACAACCTCATCAGACTCAGATGTCTGTATCTTCTGGTTGATACTCCACATCGTCTTACTCCTCAGAAACCTCATCTGTATCGCTATGCTGCTGTGTCCTGCCTCATTTTCAGTAAAGATATGATCCAGAGCTTGGCTTATTATAAATCCTCTTCTCAATTTCATGTCCTGCAAACTGGAGATGTGTACTCTGCAAGTCACCAACTTTAAACTGAATTGGTCTTATATATGCCTTACATATCTGGACATGTCTGTCTTAGTTTTATTTGTTCAAGGAAGGAAACAAACAGGCAAAGAGAGAAGCCCGTAACTAAAGCTCACAGGGTTGGGAGAGGAGCTGGCTGTTGGCTAACAGTGTTGGTGAGCTGACAGTGTGTTTATGATTTCACTAAATTGAACACAATTTCTAAACGACTTCCCTAAGTTTGTTTTTGCCTCTGAATATGTTTGCTGGCGCTAAACCAGGGTATTTGAATCAAAATCTGACATTCGGACTGAGATTACAGCAACTGACAGACTTACCGGATGCATGGCAGACTCAAACTACGCAGGTTGTTCTCACAGTTCAAAAAGACTTGTGACCTCTCCTGCTCCGCACGGACCTTATTGATTGGATGATTGGTCTGCATGACCACCTATTGACCCACTTCCTATCCTGCCACCAATAATCAGGTTGTTTTGCCTGTGCCAGTATGCTGGTTATGTAATGGCAAGGACAGGGAAGCCCGTTTAGTTAAAGGTACATGCTGCACATGAGGCGGCGACATGGCTGATAGTATTTCCAGAAAACAGGCGATTCTTTCATATTAAGCGACAGGATGTCTCTGCTTTTGAACACAAAGTGAACAACCTGTATCACTGAGTGAATATTGCCTTAAAGAGCCTAGACACCAGGACACAACCTTAATATCACGTGTGATTTAATGGGTTTTATTTAATCCAGTCATGAATCTACACAGTCTAGATCATGGAATGAATTTTCAAGCTCAGCGTGATTCAGATGTCCTCTCTGCTGAGTTTCTGGTTCATACTGATCTCAGGTTAAGTGACTGAGTTTGCTTTTATTTCTAAAACTGCAGTAACAAATACTAAACACTTCAACTAACAAAATGAAGACACACAAAGGGGAAATGGGGAATGAAAATACAAGGCTGTGGTGAGTGAATCAATCAGTACCAGTGGCCAAATCTCTTAGAGATAATATGACAGACCAGAGGACAGATGAACATCTTATAGTTGCAGTATTTTACATGCTATCTTATTCCTGTATCCACAATTTTATCATCTATTTTGTATTCTTGTTTTTTGTATTGTGCATTCTTTTGTATTCCTGGGTAATCTTATATTTTAGACTAGGTGTTCATTCTTTTGGCTCTAAACTCTTTACTTGACTCCAGGAGAGCCTTACACAAGAATTCCTATATGCCAGACTGTCTGTTTATGCATAAATGGCAAATAAAAATCTGGAATCTTATTTGTGGATTATCAATTAAATGTATGCACTAATTATGTTATTCTTATGACAAACATATGATTTGTATTATTGCATTTCTGACTGTGTATCTGACACATTCCAGTTTAAACAAGCAGAATGATACCAGACATGATAATGAAAGATATTCACTACTTCACTATATTCGAAATTTGTAAAGTCATCTTGTGGATACATTACCTGGCTTAAGGACTGTGGAATAAAAGTGTCATGCTGTTATATGCACATACACTGAAACATGCAGTATTTAATGTCTTAAGTCAAATAAATAAATTTGAATTACAAGAGACCATACGTCGTTTGTGTGTGTGTGTGTGTGTGTGTGTGTGCTATGTGCATCATAGAATCTGAGTTCAGTCAGAGGTTAAGAGTTGCAGACTACTGAGGTGACTGGTTCTCAGCGGGGAGTTGTTGGTGAGACCTTCTCTAGTCTTTGATTGTGAACTGGTGTTTATTCCAGGAGCGTCTGCAGGCCACCATGGGATACCAGGTGAAGATTCCACATTATTAGTGCGTGGTTGTAAAGTGCAGTTCAGAGAAAGGTGCCTGCAGTGTTTTTGTTTTAATGGCTCTGCAGGAGATAAGGGCTCCTTATTTTGAATGTTTGTGTCATCCTGAGTCAGCCATCAATGAAGTTTTAATCTTGTTTTTGTAATGCTTTTTTTTTAACTGTATGCCTTAAGCTACAGGCTCCAACTACTGCAATCACTGTATAGTTACAGTACATACAGGTGTTCAGGTTCTTATCTGTTTCAGCAAGGCACAGGAAATGAGGTGTTTACTTGTTTATAGACAAACTGTCCATGTCATTACAACAGACTATCTCTGTAAATCCTGTTGTTGTTTCCAAACTTTGGCTGTTTCAGCACGATTGTTCCCGCTGTTCTTCCAGCTTACATAACACCACCACAGCTAGCAGTGTTCTCCAGTGCAGGGCAGTGACTCATTCAGAAGTTGGATTCACTCACTTTGTCACTGAAATCTTGGTTATTGTCTGGGTTTAGCTTGAGAGGAGAAGCTAAAACCTTGATACTAGTGAAGATCTAAATATGGTTGACTACTGACTTTAATTTTGTCCATAAATCTGTTACTTCCAAGGACCAGTAATATCACATAGCATACACCAACAGAGACAGATCATTACTAAATGCAAGATTCCTCTTATTATAGTAACAGCAGTGCAACAGTTCAAGCAGTTAAATCAGCTTTTCAATAGGAGAAATTTTGCATAGTAGAGGGCTGTTTTATTGAAGCAATGCACTACTCAACTCAACTCAACTCAACTCAACTTTATTTATATAGCGCTTTACCACAGCACAGCTGACCAAAGCGCTTAACATACCATACACATCTAAAATCATCACATTAAAAACTATAAACAATAAAACAAACTAACACTACAGACAGAGTCTCATTCCTGGCCAAACGCCAATAAATACAAGTAGGTCTTTAAATATGACTTAAAAATAGACAATGAGGGGGCCTGCCTAATATAAAGAGGCAAAGCATTCAACAGGTTTGGACCCACCACAGCGAAGGCTCTATCCCTCCCTAGTTTTACGCCTGGTCCTTGGTGCCTCCAGAAGAAGCTGATCAGCTGATCTAAGGCACCGCGACGGATTATACGGGTGCAAAAGTTCCACGAGATAGGATGGTGCCAGCCCATTTAATGATTTATAAACAAATAAAAGAATCTTAAAACGAACCCTAAAACGCACCGGAAGCCAGTGGAGAGATGCAAAGTTAAGCTGGTTTGAGAGAGTGATTGGAGCAGGCTCCCGTCTTCCCATTACGACATGTCAGTCGAGACACATGCCATGGTTTAAGTTAGCACACCACATCCCTCTGGAAAAGTTGCACAGCACACTCAAATACATAAACGCATAGGCTAAAGGCTCAGTATTGCGTGCAAAGTGAGTTAAAGAGAAATTAGTTTATTTTAAATTATGCCTCTGTTAAGATTCTACAGTAATAATCAACTGTTGAATAATCATTGCAAGCTGTTTAAAAATGTGTTTGCAAATGTGTTTTTAATGGCAGTGAACTCACTTATGATATTTTCTTTGAATGTCCTTGACTTACTAAGTGCTGTTACACAGGAGCAGTGCTCTTCTCCACCCACCCCATTACAGCAAAACCAATACACAAATATGCTCCGGTTGTATGGCACTAGTGATTATTCTAATGTAGTTACAGTAGAGACCTTTATATTTCTATTGGAGAGAATTGCTGCTTATTGATTTTTGCGCCTAACAAAAGCCCTCTAAAAGGTGAAAGCAACATATCAGTGATTACTGATTAGGCTTACTCAGATCTGGAGCTCTTTGCTATTGAGAGCCTGTCAGCTTTCCTTCCTTAGTCCATCCTTTTATTCCTGCCTGTCAGCTAGCAGACTGAACAGAAGGTCAGAGAGTTGATTTGTGCCAAAACTCTGAGGATTTTACCCCCCAAATCACCCCCACCCTCCCGTTTTCTCTCTTTTTTTTCAGATATGCAGATTTTGGGCCTCCTAATGAGAATATGTTACTCCCAGATACCATCTGTTCTGTTTGCACTAAGTATGAGAAAATAAAGGACATGTGACATCATTCCAGTGAGACTGATTAATCAAAGTCATGGAGGTAGTTGCCCTTTGGAGGAGTGTGTCACTGTCTGTCTTCAATATGTTTTCTGTGTTCAGATGAAAATGCATGTGGATATGGATTACGAATATGAAAAAAAGGACCATCTTAAGCTTTGTCGTGTGTAAAGATAAACAAGCTTGAGCGTCTCTATAGCTTGTCTGTCAGGGTGTCCAGACAGATGAGCTGTAGAGGCACTCAAGTGGCCACTACATTCCACTGAGTTAAAGGGGTGGGCGACAGGAATAATAAGTTCATCTTCAAATAGAAGAATGAATATTGTTTGAATAATGAAAGACATTTATCAAGGGGATCAGA